>NW_024868061.1:17255-217304 GCF_013358625.1 Macadamia integrifolia
CCCCCCCCCCCCCCCCCCCCAAAAAAAATTGATAGGGGATGAAACATAAACATCATGTACTTGGGTAATAAGGTTACATATTCTGACTAAAAGACTTTTACCTAAAAAATAAAATTAAAGAAAATGAAAGTGTCACTGCCTTGATGATGTAATTGCACACCCATGGCTGGACTGGCTTGATCAAGTCTTGAAACCCAAGCTGGGAAGAACCAGGCATAAACCCGGGTTTTGGTCCCTAAAGGGTATATAGGGGTTTGTTCATTTGGGGTTGTTTATTTTGCCATTTTATATTTATCATTTTTATTCTGTTTTAGTGGTTGTTTAGTTTGAGTTGTAGAGTTTTGTAAGATTTTTTTGTTTTCTGTTTCACAAGTCTTTAAATAGCCATGTAATCCCATTGTTTCACAGAGTTGAATGAATTGAAGATTTAATCTGTTATGATTGTGCTTCTGTGCTTGTGCATTTGGTGGGCTGGGAGAACCAGATCTGACTGACTGATTCTGTTCCTCCTTATCTTCTCCTGATTATTCTTCACCTCGGGTTGGACTTCTTCCTTAATTTGTCTCCTTGTTCATCTTATATGTTTTTCATTTCCCTTATTCCTCTCCTTTTATTCTCTTTCTCACTGACAACACCCTGTTTCTGAATGATAAGCAGATCAACAGAATTGAGTTGATCTCTCTTGTTGCATTCCTTTTTCCCCCCCTAAGATTTTGGGTATTGGTGCTCGTACTCTGTGAATCAGAAAGTTCATCTTACCAACAAGCCTTATAAGTGATGACACAAATCACAAAATGCCTTGCCACTCCGTCAGGCCATTGGTGCCTGGAAACAACTATTGCAATATAGCTCTGTTGTTATCAAGGATAGCATATTGATAAACTTGGTTGTACTTCTCTCTCTCTCTCTCTCTCTCTCTCTCTCTCTCTCTCTCTCTCTCTCTCTCTCTCTCGCATGGGAGGGGGAGGTCTAAGTTGACATGGGCATAAACATTCAACTTGTAGTTTCAGAAGCTTTGGTTTACGCTATTAGGGTTCTTGTCTTTTATCTGGTATGCATGGTCACATGGCTGTCAAAATTGACTTGAAGCCTGTGAAATAAGCTCTGTTAAAATGAGTGTATGCACAATGAGAGCACTTAGATATACAGCCTAATGGAATCATTTAGTATATGCTTACCTCTACTTTTTAGCAGATCTGGGGTTTGCCAGAGATATCATAATTACATATTTACATACATTCTCAATATATGCAGGTTGATCACAGAGTGAGAATGGCTGCAATGCTCAAACATGACTGAACTATGGTCTAAGAAATTTTTGGAACTGAATACATTGATTAAAGAGATCATTAGTCATCTTTCTCTGATGCATAATTTTAATTAGTAGATGCTATTGGGAGTTGGAACAAAGGAGGAAGGAGCCATAGCCAAAAACAGGGTGGGCGGGCTCCATACAGTGATCTGTAGTTGCATGGTATTGGTTAATCTTTGAATTCCTAGAACCTGGACTTGATTCCATTTCAATTATCCTTGCAATACGTGAATTTAATTTCAGTTATCCTAACCTATCCTTGATTAAGATATATATTTTTTATAAATCGCAATTAGATATTACTTTGTTCACTTGTTTCTCATCATTTTCTGAAATAATCTGCCTTGAGTTGGGAATCAGTTCATGTGAGTCTGTTTTGTGGGTTTGGTGGAGGCTGTGGGTTATTTGAGACCATTTCAAAGTCTGTGAATCTTTGGCACATTGAAACCTTTTCTTGGTGAATGACCTTCCAAAATCGGAACGTAATCACGGAGTTTATGAATTAATCTTAGACTGGTCTGGCAATGTTGAATGTGATATTTAGATTCATTAACCACAAAATTAACCAATATTAGCATGGTAGAACACTGCCAAGCTGGAATTTGGAGAAATTTGTGGATAAATAAGCTGAATTGACCTTCTATTATTAGTGAACCGCCCTATTTTGGTTTTTGTGTGGAATTGTCCCCCACCCCACCCCAATTTATCCTTGAATAAATTGTGACTATTTTATATGGAGTTATCATATTCTTCTGTTTTGATGATTCTTTTACTTGAAAGACCTATGATGCATTTGCAGGAAGATTTTCCCCCTCCTTTTGTGGGAAAAAGTTCCACGTGTGTGCTAAAGTTCCACGAGTGTACATAGCACACATGAATTTTTATTGTTCTCTCCCCATTCTGATCATGTAGGCTGCATGCAGATGATACTATTTTTCGAGCCATCATTGGTTTGGTGTGGGAGATTCCCTCACATTATAGCGTGGAAAATGGCTATAACCATACATCCAGCTGTATAAATAATCGGTTCATTTCCTTTCTTGCATATTCCCCACTCTGGTTACATTGAGAAGAGAAAAGAGAAGAGAGTGGTAAGCGAATTCCATCAACTTTGAAAGGCATGAGTGCAATCATAAGCCAAAGCCTAAACATTCTGGAGGTTGAGAAGAGAGAGGAAAGGGGAGGTTGGAACGTGTTGCTAAATCACATCATTACACTCTGTGGGTGTCAAAATCTAGGCCAAACCGATAAAACTAACTGAAATTGATAAAACCCAAATTGAATCAAACCGGTCTTTATTAGATTTGTTTTGGACTAAGGTATGTTGGGACCGGCTGAAAACTGGTCCAAACCGAATTGACCAATAACCAAATTGAAACCAAGTTGAATGAAATCGATAAAAAAAATGACTATGATATTTTTAAATTGGTGAATTGACCATCCATTTTTTACAGTATTAGTGAGAAAATTTTTATTGTAAGAGAAATTGTTACAAATCATTGAATATTAGGTTATGAATAGAGAAATTGATTTGTAAATTGTAATAATGCTTCCATTGATTTCCTTGTTCACTATAGAAAACTAGTTGGATAGTTAAATGAATGATTGGATAATAGGGTTCATTTTGTGATTTCAATATTAGTTATCTTCTTAGTAATTTGTTATTTATTGGTTTCAATATTAGTTATTTTTGCCTTACAACGATAAACCATGATTTAATCATGAATTTAAAGTGTTTTTTTGGTCAAATCTTTTCACTATAGATTATGAATGTAAGAATTCATTATGGTTCAAGCCCAATAATAAACCGATCTAAATCGGTATTAACCCGATATTGAAAAATTGAAATAAACCAAAACCAAATCGGACTGAAACTGAAATCGATCGAAAACCGAAATTCCTTACCAGATTGATTTTGGTCTCCCTCATTCCTGGATGGAAACCGATTTAACCCAATCGAAACCAAACCAAAGGCCGATTGACACCTCTAATTGTAGCATACATGGTTACTTCACGCATACAGACCCTTTTTCTTTTAAATACCAAACAGAATTTATTTAAGGAGAGGGAGTTACACGCGGTCTGTTTATATTTATATTTAATATCTCAAGCTAATAGTGGATAAAACCAAGAAAGATATTTTATACATTTAGAGTTTCAATCCTGAACCATGCAATTTTTGCTGTGTAATGTGGTCAAGCTGTTCCATCATCTCAGGTGTAAGGTAATTTGTGGAATCTCCAACTTTACCTTTTCTGAAGAAGACACTGTTCATAATCCCAGGAGAATTTATTCCAGTTTTATTCACATCCAAATTGCTTAAATTCTCGAAACTGCATAGCTTTATTATTTGATCAATAGCCCCTTCCCTTTCTTCCTTTGATGAGAAGGGACTTCCCATAAACTCTGCAATCCTTTTTAAGTGAAGAACTGGTTCAGTGACCATCTCATCGTACTTGAGGAAGAGCACATTCTGAGGCCTTTCTAAACTTGCATTCCAATACCCCAACACATGATCCCAGAATGGCCCAAATGCAGATATCCCTTTGCAAAACAACTCAAAAATGTAGTCCAATTTGATTAGCTCCAAGGATGGATTACTCGACCTTACCTTATTGACGAAATGCCACCATGATACTATAGTATCCTTCACATTCCGGCAAATATAAATGACCCGGGACTCTGAATTATGTGCTAGAGATTGCGGTAGCGATGTGTAAGGCATGTGTGTTCCAAACAGTCTAGGTGATGGAAGGATTTCGAGGTTGGGAATTCGATTGCCATTGAAATGGTTGTTATATAGCCTTATCTCCATCGTTGGCACGAGATCATGCGAGTTGAATGTGAGCAAAGGGTGTGAATGTGCTGAAGGATGATGGAATTCGCGATTCATGACAGCAAAAGCTAGTGATTGCAGCCAAGTGAAGCCACACTTGGGGGGGCTAGCAATAAGAATGTCACTGGGTTGTGCCTTGAAGTGATCTTGAACTGCTAGTGTTCCAACACATATTTCAGGACTGTACCAAAAGCCTTGGTACTGGTAGACTGGGTTACCTGACCAACCTTCTTCTGTTGTGGGAAGTTTTGCAACAATCTCCTCATATCTCTTGTAGATTCTCTCTTCTTCTTCCTCTTCTTCTCTGCTTCTGGGTACAAAAAATCTTTTGTAAGGACTGTTTTGGGTCATTACTGAAACTTTGGAAGTAAGAAGATAAGTTCAATACAATCACAACTACAACCTTATCCCAACTAAGGAGATAAGTTCAATAGGGGAGGATATATAGGGAGAAGGCTAAAGGGATAGAGGAAGACTTTTGCTTGCTGTGTAAGGTGACTTTTCACTTCAATCGAAGAAAGAAAGAAATCGGATCTATCAGATCCCGAGATCCTGAGATCCCAATCGCTAGATGATTTATTTCACTTACCACCCTTCTTTTCAGAGAGAGGAGTTCCAAAACTGTGCTAAGATTGGGTTAAGGTAGCTATGGAGAGTAAGAAGTGTAAATTTTCTTGCAAATTAAGGAAGTAGAGATAAAGGGTAGGGGTGAATTCTCCTATTTTGGAGAGGTTGATTGAGAATAGTTCAAACTTTGAAAATCCATCTTTTGAAGATAAGTATATATAGGATATTTTGGCTACATTTTTTGCACTTTTGGGAGCTCTATCTCCCCATCAATGATTAAATATTGAAGATTCTGGCCAACACATATCTATATAGGATCCAATGAAGCAAACTCTAGAAGGTAAGGCCTTAGCATCTAATTTGAATTTTATTTCCAATTCTAAGAAGTTATTGCATTCAAATCTGAATTGTAGTGGATTATCCTATTTTGTTGGGTTGATTGAGGAGAATTCAAGCAACTTTAGAAGATGGGTATATAGATGGAAAAATTTGGAGCTTACATACATAATACATAAACATGTTGCATTTTTGGGAGCCCTATCTCTCCCATCAAACAACGACGAATTTTTTTATAGATGGGGTGTGATGGGGATTGGGAGGCATAAGGGGCGGGACTAGATAGAATCCTTTTTTCCAAATAAAATATAATGAAATTAAAATTATGTATTCTTATGGAGACAAAAGTGGAGGGAAAAATTGACACATATTTTCTTCTTTGAAAATGGGTTTGAAATATATTCATAATTGTGACATGGCGTCAACTACTTGAATTTAGGTTGGCTGGAATTAAAGGTGTCAAGCGATATGATATTCGGTATAGTACAACAAACCAAGAGTGGGCACTAAAATCGTATCATACGAAGAAAAATCCCATATTTCAATAGTTTGGTATGATTTTTATTAGGTAAGGCACTAAAATCGTATCGCACAAAGAAAAATCCTATATTTCATTAGTGATACCATACTAATCTGGTATGACTTTTGTTAGGTATAACTATGATTTCATATCGTTACAGTTTATATTAGATAGTTTTGCCTTTTACATATATGTAGTTGGTAATTCGATACTCAGTATTCAGTAGGATTTATTAAATCAAGAAAGATATTGTTTTGTCATACCAAATCTTTTTCAATAAGATTTCGATACAGTTTTATTATCAGTATTGGAAGAGATTAGGGGAATGCAACTTTTATGGATTATTCGCCTAAAGATTGTAAGTAAATATGGTAAATTATCCTATTTTGGAGGGGTTGTTTTAGGAGAATTCAATTACCAGAAAGGGAAAAATTGAGGAGTATTTAAGCTTTAAAAATTCAAGTTTGAAGAGATGTATAAATGTATCTGGATCTTCTCTTGAGTGGTGATCACCTAGTTCTTGTCCATAGCTAAATGGGCATTCACCACGTGTCCAAGCAGTGATCTAATGACCCTCGATGCCTTTGTTTTAATCAATAGAAGCTCGGCAATTGAATCATCACTTGGACACCTGGCGATCACCTAAATAGCTATGAGCAAGACGTGGGGTGATCACCGCTCAATAAAAAAGCCAAATCCGATCTAAATAAGAAAGATTTGGGGTATATTTTGGTTTGAAATGTTGCACTTTTGGAAGCTCTATCTTCAGATTTTGTGGCCATCTCATTAAGCATTGCCATCGAGGGACCTTTCCAACAATACAAAAAGAGAAAGGTTTATCCTCTCCCCTATCTGTGGTTTCAAATCTCAACTACTTCCAACAGGAATCAATTTCGTGAAGTCTTTTTCATTTACCTCATTTTTGTTAGACCATTCATCCAGCTACATTGTTATGCATGGTTCAAGGAATCAGACCAATATGGGGAGAATTGGCCGAATTGAATGTGATATTAATGGTATCAATTTAAATATGACCTAAATTTAATATAGAACCAAATTAAAATTGTAAATGAAACTGAATAAAGAATCAAATCAAACTAGGTCAATTCTATTTTGATTTCTAAAATATGTTTCTATTCTCGGTTCAATTTTTAGTTTTTGCATTTTATATCTTGAACCAAACCTATAGACACCATTGAGTGTATGGATTAAGGGTAAAAAAATTGATATTTAAAGAAGGGAAAAGGTTGGGTATGTCGCCGATATCAAGTATGCTAGCACCCATTGTGTCTATCTCTCTCTTCCCTTTTTCTGAAATGACCCCCATATCCTTCCTGAATGATACTCCATCATGTGTTCCTATTGGTGCTATCCACTAGCATACTTGATATCGGCGGCATACCTATCGCTCTCCCTTTAAAGAATATCAAGGGAAAGTTCATCTGATCTAAATCGATATGGACTGATTCAAATCAATATAAAATCGATATCGACCTAGACCAATCCCAATTACTTGCTATTCTTGGTTGAGTCCAGATCAACTCCCATATAGGCACGGGTGGGGACAAATCACTCTCCATGGGGTGTGGGACCCATGGAGAGCGTGAGATCTGTCTCCAACCTTACCCATTTGGGGAGCAGATCCATATCAATAGTATTTCCTTAGAGCCTGTGAAACTTTACTACATTTTCAAGTTATTTTGCAAATGGATATATGGATTTAGGCCATTTTGGGATCATGTGTTGAAGTATTGGAATGCAAGCTTAGAAAGGCCTCAAAATGTGTTCTTTCTCAAGAACGATGAGATGGGGGCCGAGCCAGCTCTTCACTTAAAAAGGATGGCAGGGTTTATGGGATGCCCTTTTTCCTCAATGGAAGAGAGGGATAGGTTTATTTATGAAATAATAAAGCTTTGCAGTTTCCATAATTTGAGCAATTTGGATGTGAATAAAATTGGAATAAGTTCTCCTGGAATTCTTAAGGGCCCATTTGTTTGATGGGGTTTTGCTGGGGTGGAAATCAAGGTGGGATAATTGTACAGACTATTACACCTCATGAGATGTGAGGTTGTTTGGTTATCAGGACTATTTCACCTCATGAGATGTGAGGGTGTTTGGTTATCAGGGGGTGGGAGTTTGATTAGAAATAAGAAAAAAATCATGCAACTGTTGTCACCCCACGTGGTTACTAAATTCTCCCATCCCACCACTTTGCAAAGTCCCACTAAACCGGCAGGATTAATCGCGAAGGAAATCAGTTAGAGAATACAGCACCACCCGCCTTGCCCATGTGCTCCTTCTCTGCTAGGCGCATCCAAGATGAATATCTTCATATTAGCAGGGGATAGCAAGATTAAAAAAAGAAGAAAGAAAAAAAAAAGTAGAAGAAGAGCAAGAAGATGGAGATTGATAGGTGAGCTATGCCAAAGTCGCAGGCAGTCTTGCGATCCCTTTGTAGCATGGACTGCAATATTATTAAAAAAAAAAAATAATAAATAAAAATAAAATAAAATAAAATAAAAGAAAGAAGAAGAAGATGGAAACCAAATTGCAGACCTGCAGACCCCTTTGCAGCCGAATTGTAGGCCGCTCGCAACGGATTTCTCCACCTGTAGGCCCCTTGGCACCTTGCAAGATTAGGAAAAAAAAAGAAAAGAAAGGGAAGCTCGGAGAAGAAGAAGATGGAGGTCAGCAAAATATGGAAAAAAAAAATAAAGGAAGATACGAAGAAGAAGAAAAAGAAGAAGGAGATCTGCAACATTTAAAAAGTAAAAAAAAAGGGGGGGGGGAGATTGAAGAAGAAGAAGATGGAGGTCTTAGGGGAGACTTGCGGCGACCGACTATGTGCTCTGTAGCTCCCGCACCTCTTCACCTCCTTTGTGTTGGCTCCAACCATGGTTGGACCTCTCACCGTTTCTCCCTATTCCTTTCCACTATTTTTGTCTCTAAAGTTTTCCCCTGGTAGAATAAATAAAAATGGTGATGGAATGATGATAGTGAAGCTACGGTAAAGTTCATATTACTTTCTTGTCAGTTACCTATCACCGCGTGGGATCAGTTCCACAACAATCCCACCCGAGACTCCCCACTAAACAAACATGGCCTAACAATACTTTCTTCAGGCAAGATAAATTTGGAGATTCGACAAATTACCTCACACCTGAGATGATGGAACAACTTGACAGTATGACAGAGTAAATATTGCTTGGTTCGGGCTTTAACACTCTAAAAATTTACCACCTCTCTTCCTTTTTTTTTTTTTTTTAAATCATCAGTATTAATATTATTTAACTCATTTTGGTTTGTGAGTTTCCATCCCTTATATTTGAATTTAGCTGAGTGTCTTAATTAGTGCTCTCTTTTGTTTGGCTTTGTAAGATTCCTAATTTTTATTTTACTTACAAAATAAAATGATTTGAAATTAGTATTATAATTTCAATAAAAAAAATAGTATTATAATCATATACGATAATAATTACAATAAATTTATTTTCATTCCCTTCAATTTTCTTTGCAACCAAATAGAGCGAAGTTATTTTTTCTCTCGAACAAAATCAACTCCGTCTACCAAAATAAAAAAAATCGTTGCCTTGCCTCCCAACCACATCCTTCTCTTTAGTACATGAAATGATGAAATCATTCAAAAGAGCCAAGCCCATCAAATGAAGCCCAACAAGCAGAACTCAAGCCCATCCAAGTAGAATCCATAGGGATGTCAGCTGTTCTACATTACAACATACTATGTTGTATACTTCTCTCAGCCACCAATGGGCAAAGGAAGAATATTGGCCTTTTAATTTACTTTAAAATCAATAGAAGAATTATCACTCCCCCTCTCCTAAACTATGGGGAAATATCAAGTTCCTCCTATGCTTTTTCATATACATCACTCATCTCACCTTAAACACAAAGATTCTATGTAACCTTCTCAGCGGTTTGAAATGGTTGTTAAGTCAACCTAATTTTTTTTAAATGTTGAAACTACCCCTACAAGTTAAAATCCATAATACCCTTAATGAATTAAAAACCCCCCTTTCCCATCCCCCTTGATCAAAACCCCTCTTTCAACTGATTGAAGAAAGAAAATATCACCATTGAAATGGTAAGTTTCATTCGTGGCCCACCCTACGTCGCTTATAGGCTGCTTTACAAAACTAGATGAAACTTGAGATTTGACAATGGGAACTCTGTTCAAGACTTGGGTGGCTTGGGCCTACCTAATTTGCCACATATCAAATATGGGACAGTGTTTTTGTCCATAAGTGTACCCTACACCCCCATATAGATGTGTTTATCTCTCTCCTCCGCCTTATGTATGATCTCTCTACCCCTTTTAATTATACCAAAGGGAGAGCTGTGAGTGGGTGTTTCCAACCGGTGTAGCATACACTCCCCATAGGAAACACTCTCCCATCAAATGTAACAGCAGTTAACATTGTATTATTGGAATGGTAATGGTGAAACAGGGCCAGGTTGGGCTGGGTTTCTTACAACCCTAACCTAACCCTAGGTCCCAAAACTGAACCCAAACCTGTCAGGTTCATGTTCAGGCCCAACCCTATCAGGCTCAGGGTTGAGCCGGGTTGACTCTAGATGATCTTCCTAGTGAAATCACGTTCCGATAAGTACAACATTTGAAAATTAAGAAAATTGGCAAATTTGAAACATATGATTTTTAATTAAAATGCTAAAATGAATTATTCCGTTAAACTATTCTGAACATGATATTTTATCATTCTTTCATAGAGATTCCATGTGCCCCTATTTTTCCATGTGACTCTTTTTTTTAATCCCCTCCATCAAAAGTCAACATATTAAGACATAATCCAATCATTTACTATCATTATCATTTCATCTTGATCTACATTAATGCTTAATTTCCAATAAATAAAGACCAAGGAACTCAAGTACTGCAAGCCCTAATCATCTCTTCACATTCCTTATTTCATGGCTATATCGTTCTCTCTTTTGCTTATTTCACGGTTTTTCCTTTAGCTTTGTGCTATTTCTTTTGGCTATATTATTATCCATCATATTCTTGTTACACAAGAAGCTCAACGACAACAACAAGAAACTCTCACTAGGAAATATGGTTCTCCATTGGTTAAGAGAAACACCTGCATTTTGCAAAGCACAATAATAACCAGGGTTTTACACAGGGCAGGTTAGGGTCAGGCTGAGTTTTCTATGGCTCAACCCAGGTTCGGCCCAACCCCACACAGGGTTGGGTTGGGTTGGCCCTCATAATAGGGTTAGACAGGGTTCGGGCTTAGGGCGGGTTAGAGCAGATTTATATCATTAGGACTAAACTTACACCCCTATGGAATGGAGTAGGCAAGCCAATTTTCATCCCGGCCAATTAATAAATGGGCTATTATTGGATCAACTTGATTGAGATGGGTTCAGAAATAGAGTCCAAGGTTTGATGGGTCATTGAACCAGTTCAAGCCCTGACGTTTGAAAAAGATTAAAGGTTGCACATTGCACGCCTTCTCAGTGCTCACTTTATCTCTTCATATTTCTTTCCATAATTCTATTATCACTCTCTCTTTTGTTAAATATTTTTCAATTCATTGTTGCATATTGTGTGATTCTCATTTGGACTAGAAAAAACGTTACCTATGGGTTGGAATTAGGTTGAAGTATTCAGCCCATTTAATAATTGGGCGGTTCGGGTTGGGCTCTCTCTCTCTCTCTCTCTCTCTCTCTCTCTCTCTCTCTGTGTCTGAGGTTGAGTTGAAGGGAGAAGCTGGTGATGGGAAGGAGCCTTTGCTATTAGGTGGTTGACATGGAGTGGGGCTTTGTGATCATGGGCTTGTTTAGGGAGGGAGGTTAGGTAGCAATGGCATGGTTTTGGTAATTTGAGAAAACCTAAGGGTATATTGATAAATTTGGAAAAAACTATTTCTGGGGTGTTCTGCACATGAAATATTATCCCACTCTATTGAAAAATAGCAACCAAACAAGAAAGAGAAGATGAAAAAAAAGAGAGTAAAATTTCCACCATTTTATTACTTTTGTCATTTACCCACCGGCATGTGGGCCCAATCCCCTAACTTTCATTCTCACACACCCTAAAAAATGGGTCACATCTTACAGGAAGGGGTAAATTCTTCTAGTGCATTCTTGGCGGATTTTTTCCCCTTAACCCGCAACCTAAAAGAGACTATATTAAAAGAAGTATAAGGAGGATAATCTCCCAAGAAAAAGCAAAATTTGCTAGGAAAGGAGCTGGATGTATCCACTAGACATGCAATAACCCCAAAGCTAAAGTACATTAGCAAATAGATGAGTATTCTTATTGGAAGAATGAGAAAAGAAACTAAACACAATACATCATCAACAATAGCTCTAGCAACTCAGTTTGATGAAAAATCAAGCTTGTTATATGTATTAATTACAAATTAACGCTCACTAAAAACAACTCAAGAAAGAAGTTCTAGTGCTTTAGTTATGAGGATTCCATCACGAATGGCATCAACTTTCATGGAAGAAGCTGAAAAGCTAAACCCTATCTTACTCTTTGCAACTATGAAGGAGCCCACATGGGACTTCGTCATCACACCTTGGCTGTCTTTCCACGTGGAGGCATGCCAAGCACAATCAATTTTGCATTATTCTAGGTAGAGATCGGATCCACTTATCCTTAAAAACCAATGTAAAGCATCCATTGCCAATTATCCTATATAGAATTTGAATCAAGAGCTCACCATTCAATTAGTTCCTCCAAGCCCAATAACAACTTTGCTTAGGACAAGCCTCAAAAAATGAAGAACGGTAATATTTTCCCTAAAAAACTTGCACCCACTCAAGTAGAACCATCGTGCAATAATCTTCAGCATTGTTTAGCGGGGATCAAAGTTAAAATCCACAAGATTCCTAAATCTTGAACCCCCCATCTCTCTACCAATGGACTGGTAGCATAGTAGAAGGAAGCACTTGTCTCATCATTACTCAAGTCAGTTGGTTAGAGGTCTAGCTCAGTATACCCCACCATCGGTTGTTGATCCTACGGAAGTATTGCTTATTGTGCCATATGAGAGTTTCAACCTGATGGCTATAATCACCACCATGGAGTACCATTTTTTAATTATCGAAAAAAAAAAAAAAAATCCATCTAACAAATTCTTACAAAATCAGTAAAGCACAAAAACATAGTCAGAGAGAATTAGAGGGAGTAAAGCAGATGCAAAGATTAATGGAAGCTACCTCACGTAACCAAGTAAACTCCCTCTTGTCCAGTTACAGACGTTTTCCACGTTGGCAGCTGAGAAAGATTCCCTAAGGCCTGATCTCACGTCAAAGCACAGACACAGAAAGTTCCAGCTACAGCGACTCCAACAAAGCATGCTTCTCACATGAGATCGGTATCATGGAATCATTTCTCCCCAAAATGGCCCGGACTTGTTTTACAATTAAAATCCAATTTTATAACTATCGTCACGTCCTGCCCATCGTAATTGGACGAGATGGGGTCCTGGAGTAGAAGATGGTTACAAAAAATAAATTAAAAAATAAAAAAAAATAAAAAATAAAAAATAAAAAATAAAATAAAAAATAAGAAATAAAAAAGGAAAAGAAAAAAGGAACCCGGAAACGCGAGGAATGGGAGAAAGTCGGCGTGAAGGACAGGCACTGGAAAAGTTGAAACCCTTGAAAATTCTTCATCCTCCTTCACAATTGATATTCCTTTCCTAGCTTGAGACTCCGTTTTGATATCATCAATATTGAATGATTTGGTACGTGTTCAAACATTTCATCTCCATTTTTTTTTTTTTTCAGAATTCTTCGCGTTTTAGGGTTTCGATTTAATTGATTTTTCTCATAGGGTTTCTATTGTTTGTGGTAGTAGTTGTTTCAATTTTCATCTCTTTTTTTGCTACAGTTTAATTGAAATTGTCAATGTTTGGTTTGGATGCGTTTCCTGTTGTGCTTATCTTTTCGAATTCGGTTAATCATGAACCCTTTTTTCTGATTGGGAGATCGTTTTTTTGTTTCTGAATTTTGAGTAGATCAATCGTTGTTTTTGGCTGATATCACTTGCTTCAGATTTTTTTCTACTGTGGAGCTTCCGTTGCTTTGCCGTTTTCTATTTGGTGGTCATTTTTGGTGATCAGATACGTCAGCAGATGGACTTAGTATCTAGTTGCAAGGTAATATTATGTTTTACTTATTCATTGTTCTTGATCACATATCAACCCCTTTTTTTCTTTTGATTATGTGAGCCGACTTATTGATACTGTTTACGTTCTATGCTGATATATTCTTCCTCCCTCCTTTAACGACTTGATTTTTGCAGTATCTTAGGATGGTATCCTGGTTTAGTTGTTATAAGTTTAGTTTGTATCACTTACATGCATTGAAGGATGTCAGCTTGTGCCGTGGAACTAGTTGCTGTGTATAAATTGGGGAAGAGGCATATTTCCTTTATCTGCCTATGCTTTGTTATGTTAGCTTCATTCACAATCTCACGCTTGACTATTAGCGTTGCATTGTTTGTTTTGCCCGGATTGTGGATTTTATTTCATGCTTTTAATATTGTTTCAGCACGGATTTTGGTTTTCTCCAATGAAATTTTGACAATCTCTTGTACTGAACTTTTTTGACTGTCTGTTAAATTTGACTTACCACTGGTTATGACTTCCATACCCTGTTAGCAGCTCCAATGAATTTGCATTCAAACGTGGTTCTATTGGCTGTGAGTGCTTTCATTTTAAGTGCGATGAATAGACAATGTTATGCTGATGGCCTATTATATTAATGGGAGATTGGGAGGGGACTTTACCTTTCTATTGTTGTCGGTGAGTATTCTAAGTTTGGAAGACAATGGTCTATTGCTAGTGTCTCAATTTAAGCCTGATGATCAGACAGTATTATGCTGATGGTCTATCATGTTATGGGGGGAGGACTTGACCTTTCATTATTGTCAGTGAGTGTTCCCAATTTTTTGCTCTTACTGCTCTCTTTGTCGAGGTTTTTCTAGTTCCATACAACAACATCAGCAAACTCAACCTTATCCCAACTTAATGGGGTCGGCTACATGGTTCCATACAAAAAAGAAAAAAAAAAACAAAGATCCAAAAGAAAGAGGGGGGAAGAAGAGGTAGAAAGATGAGAGATGGGAAAAGAAAGATGAGAGTAAGAGGAAAGAGGCACAACCCAAAAAGTTAGGAAGATCTCAACTAAATGGGATCAGCAATATGGATCCTTGCCCTTCAATAGGTTCTATTTGATGTCATACTTGGGACAAGACTGAGACTATGCATGTCATTCCTCACCATTTCTCCTATGGTTATTTTAGGCATGTCCTGAGCTCTTTTGGCTCCTTCGATATGAATTTGATCACTTTTTACTGGGGCATCCTCTGGCCTCCTTTGAACATGGTTGTAACACCTCAAATGATTTTCGCGGAGTTTGTCGTAGATTTGGGCAACTCCCAAATCGGCTCTAATATGCTCATTCCTTCATTTTTCCTTCCTAGTTTTTCCACACATATATCTTAACATCTTCATCTCAGCTACACATAGCTTCTCTATATGACTCTTAACTGTCCAACATTTTGCCCCATACATTATAGCTGAGCACACAACAATCCTATAGAATTTTCCCTTGAGCTTTAAAGGGATACGTTGGTTACACAACACTCTGGATGAGCTTCTCCACTTCATCCATCCCATTTTAAATTTTCTATAAAACATCACCCTATGTATCACCCTCTTTATTTATGGTTGTCTCTAGATATCTAAAAAAGTCACTTTGAGGAATCTCTCTCTCCTCAATTTGCACCATTTCATTATCCGTCATAGAGTGGCAAAAGTTATACGTGACATACCCCGTCTTTGATATGCTAATCTTAAAACCTCTTGTTTCTAGGACTGATATCTATAGCTCCAACTGAGCATTAATCTTCCATAGTATATACTTATTTAGTTTTTTTTAATGGTCCACATATTAGTGCGATGTCTTTGTATTCCATGAAGCAAAATGATTGGGCTTGGGTGGCCAGCATATTTGTGTGATGGATCCATGTTCCATGATATCAAATAATTAGTCTTGGTACTTTGCATTAGTGTTGTTGATATGCACTTATGTAAACTGTTATGGTCGACACATTTGCATTTCAGGATAAATTGGCATACTTTCGAATAAAAGAGCTCAAGGATGTGCTCACTCAATTAGGCCTTGGGAAGCAAGGGAAAAAACAGGTATTCTCTCAGAATTAGGGTTATTTTTGTATGCAAATGCAAGGAATTTTAAATATTATCTTTGGATGCTTCTTCCAAAATTGAATAGGCTGCTGTATGCCTGTATCCCAAAGGAAACAACCAATTGACTCTTGAAAGCAATCCTTATTGAACGAAGATAGGAGAAAACCCCATGTTCCCTCTAACAAAATCACCGTGATTCACTTACATTATTTTTGAACGTCGTTGCTCCAGCCTGGAGAATATGCTTATTCTACCCCTTTATTGTCTCCAAAATGTCTCCTCTACCTGCAAATCTGTTTGTCTCTAGTGAACAGTGAAGCTTTTATAGTTTCTTTGCACCATAAAGGACTCTGCTTAATTTCAATCCTTTGCATGGTTTTTACTTTTAACTATTATGACTATAGGAGCTTTTGTATATACATATAGATCTTTGATTGTTACTTTTTCTCTATATAAGGCTACTTCAGACTTGACACAATGAACTTCAAGAACTGTTTAAGATTCTTCAGTTTTGTCATCTTACTTGTGGATTCTAAGTTGTTGTACTTGTGTCCTGTTGCAGGATCTTGTGGATAGAATCTTAGCTGTGCTTTCTGATGAACAAGGTAATTTCTACTTTAGGTGATGTTGCTTACTGCATAGCTTTCATTTTTTCTTCGGTAAAATGATTCAGCTCGGCAATAAAGTAGAGCCACTTGACCAAGGTTCGAAATTTCGTTCGTTTCAGTGTTCCGGTGGGTTCAGAAATTGAAGTTTCGTTTCGGCGAAATTTTGGCCGAAATTACGTATTTTTGTTTGTTTCGGTTGACTGTTTTGGTGGTCAAACGGCCATATTTTGACCTAAAACTTGGTGGGTAACTTATTTTAAGGTTAATAACCATGCTTAGAACATAAAAATGCAAAAATATTAGGACATGACATTGTTTTAGAGTTGCACCTTTGTTTGGGAGCAACTGTCGGATTGTTCTGAAAATTTTACCTGGTTTTGGAGAAAGAACTTTACCTTTCCTAAGCTTTGAATGTGTAGATCTTGTAGGAGTCCAATGGAAGTCAAAATGTATGATGATGTGGTTAATTAGAGGTTTGTTGGAGACTTGGAGTGTTTTTCCTTCAAAATATGCAAATGGAACCGAAACCACTGAAATAGGTAAGATAGAGTCGAAATTTTGACCGAAATACCGAAATTTCTACCGAGATATGGTATTTATAGCAAATGGAATGTACCAAAACAGGTGAGATACCGAAAAGATGCCGAAATTTCGGCCAAAATACTGAAATTTCGACTGAAATTTTGTACAAATGTTATTTCGGCCCATATTTCGTTTCGGCAAAAAAAAAAAAAAAAAACACTGAAATTCCATGCACTTAGACAAGACATCATAGTTTGGGCTTGGTTGTAGGACAATCAACCATGTCCAGGTGGTGGTTATGGAGGAGAAATTGTATTAATCTAATAATAAACTGAGGAGCTCAGGTGTATGCATTGAGATCATAGAGTGGGCCTGGTTGTAGGACAATCAACACTGTCCAGGTAGTGGTTATGGAGGAGAAATTGTATTAATCTAATAATAAACTGAGGAGCTAAGGTGTATGCATTGAGATCAGTCCAAAACACATTTTTATTTTATGTACTACCATGCATGCAGGCAATGCTTTCTTATATTTCCTGACGCCTATGGGCATTCATTTGTGTTTTGTGACTAACTGGTCTTGTTATTGTTTACATGTGATATCAGTTAAGGTTCACAAGTGGTGGAAATAGTCCAACACGGAGACATTATTTGTGGTAAATAATTGCTTATTGATGTAGAATCCCTTATTGGTGTAGAGAAAATAAATAAATGAAAAAATCTAGGACCGCTTTTCAAAGGGGGAAAACAGCTCAACTGCCAGCCTCTCCCAAAAAATTAAAAAATCAAATGGTCTAAAATTGGTCCTCTTTTAATTTATATTGGGTATGGGGCTTTTTATTCTTTCGGTTTTATTCATAATAGGTTGAATTGAAAGCCCAAAAGTGTTTTTTTTTTTGGGGGGGGGGTGGTTCTAATGGCTTGTAGCAAAATAGATATTTCATTAGTAGTGCAGTGCAGTCCATGAGGTAGTGTAGTTGGTGTTAGTTTAGTTGTTAAAGAATCCTCTTTTGGTTAATTGTGTGGGGCCCGATTTATCTACAAGGAAGGCCCCTTCCTTCCCTCTCTTCTCTCTTTTACCCCCTAACTGATCGATTTCTTTTCTCTCCTCTTTTCCTTCTGAGTTATTACTTTTGGTTACTTTTCCAGTCCCAAAACAGTAGCTTTTTCCTTACAGCTTCCATATTTCTTTTCTATTCCTGTAAACCAAATAATCGATTCTACCCTTTTCCCACCACTTTTCTGTTGTAGTTCAGCCCTATATTTTGGAACGCTAGGCTATCGTACGTGGTGTGCAACCCTAGGGTGGTGTTTGGGCTAGATATCTTCTGTACTGTAATGATGCAGAAAAGAAAGAATAGATGATCTTTTTCCATATGTGTACACCTCTATCCGATGTCAGGGTAATTTGGCCCCATTACCTGGGTAGCCTGGACCTTCTTTTTGGTGCTAGTACCCTGCTCCATCTGGTACGGAGGTAAATTTTGTTCAAAAAAAGTCTTTGGAGAGACTTTGGGCTGTTATGGGTGGATGGAACAAGAGCATTTTCCAATAGAGCAAATGGTTCATGTTGGTCTCTATAGGCACTAACTTGTCTGAGTAGCATGCTATCTTTTGGGCATATCTGTTGACCATTGTTTGTGATTGGGATTTGTGATGAGATCATCTTCCTGTGCTCCTGAGAAAATCAGGTTTTGGTCTTCTTCCCTTGGATGCACCCTTTGGTCATTGTTGGTCTGTGTTACATAGGGGGGTCTTGGTCATCTGGCATCATATGCATCTTCATAAAATTTGAGCTGAAATTATCCTGGCATTTTGAATTGTTGCATCTCTCGCTCATGCTCAGGCGCAGCTTTGGTGGAGGTCTAGTTGAACTGAAACCAGTGTTAGACAGTTGGAGAAATTTAGGAACTGTTGCAACTCTGACTATCTGCGGTTTCACATTTCTATTTCTTTTGAAAGGAATTCCGGCGCACTTGAAAAGCATTTGAGCTGTGGTTTTGGTGCTTCAAATTTTCTGGTTTTGACTTTCATTTTTTTGTTTTGGTAGGTAGGGGATAATCCCTCAATTGTTGATATGGTCTCTTTTTATATATGGATGCAAAAGGATGTAAAAATACATGTGTTTTTTCCTTAGGTGATGATCTTTTTTAAAGGCAAAAGACTTGAAATTTACGAAAAGCAATCTTAATGCAAATAAATCATGTAAAAGGGTTTATTTTATTGGACATAAGCCTTGTGTTGGTTTATGTAGGTGTTGGACTTGGGCCATTGATCACATGGGTTTCCTTTGTAATAGGTCACTTTAATGGGCCTAAAATATAGGTAGAAAGTAGGAAAACGAGATTTAATTCATTAGCTTAGTTAGAGTCTATTTTCTTTGTTATTTCAGTTTCCTAGTTGTTTTAGGTTTTCCAATTAGTTAAGGATTGGATTAGGGTTGTTAGGCCTTTCATTTCTAGTATCCTAGTCTGTTTTGAGTATTCTATATAAGTTTGTAAGGGACTACAACATTGTACACGAATTTGATTGAATGAAAAATTTCTCTTGCTATTTGCAAAGATTTGCCTGAGATAGGTTGTGCTCATCAACTAGAATGGTTGAGGGTGGGATACCCAAGTTGAGATAGTCATATCACCCTACCTGCATTCTTCGATTTCTTTCTTATTTCTTATTCTTTTATCATCTTCTTCATCTAATAACAAGTATATTGTTCTTCAAGTTTTCTATTAGGTTGGATGTCTCCATAAGTTTTCTTGGATTAAGCAATTCAGTCATCCGATTGAACTCAAATTTTGACCGGGCAATCAAGAACTTTAATTTGGAGATCAATTCAAATTATGGCTTGCTCTTGAGATATTGACAAAAAGACCAATTCTGCACTTCCCTCCTCAAGATCTGGAAGAAAGTTACTATTTTGCTTCCATTTGTTGATTCAAGTTAACTTTTGAAATCAGAGATTGTTTGTGCTTTAATATCCTAATTTTGGATGAAAATTACTGTTTTACCCCTTACCTAGAGTTGTCAGAATTCCTCCATAATCAGGAATTTTATTCTCTGTTTTCAGTCCTGTTTGGTACTGTTTTATTCCTTTAAATCAGTACTACATCAAACCTCCAATATCTTCTGATTTTGGATATGGACATGGTAGAAAATTCTCTACAAGTTGAAGCACAAAGAAGAATCTTAAGCAGCAACCCTATATGCTGGTTCTGTATGGTTTTGAAATGTTCTTTCAATTTTTTGAAGCCACATGCTCCAATTTACTGTGGGTGGGAAATAAGGGCCATAACTTCTTTTCCCTACTATTTAGTCTCTGATCTTGGAAAGTCCGTAGTACTAGGGTGAAAGAAGACATAGCCATCTCATTCCAACTTCCTTTATAGAGTGTTCCAAACGTAAAAACAGTGTGGGCAATGGATTGATAAGTTAGATTTTTTCTGATCCTAGACGACAAAGGCCGAAATGTAGAAGGCATAAACCTCTAGAAGTTTGTTGGAAGATGGTAAGAATGCAGTACTTGCAGCAGTCCATTTAAAGATTTGGATGTTTGTGGGGTGTCTGGGGAGTACCGTTAGCCAAATCACATTAGTAGAATAACCAATGCACCTGATCCATTAAGAGCTTGAAAGCAATATGTCACAGATAAAAATCCCAAATTATTACGGTCAACATCCTTTTTTCTTGCGATCCCTGATGTGATGGAGTGTCATGGAGAAGCAATTCCATCTTTGTAATTTCCCGAGCATTAAATTTTCTACAATGAGACGGAGTTCTTATGGACAAGGTTCCATCCAGCTGAGCATAATCAGCTACTAGTGCCCGTTTGTTCTGAGCCATCTCGTAAGTATGAGGTAATATACCTTCCAAAGGGACATTAGTGTACTAGATTGGGTGGAAAATGTTATGAGAGGCATTGCACAATTAAGCAACTTCGTGCCAGGTGATACACCAGGCAAATTTTTTTTTTTCTTTTGGGCCGGGGGGTGGGGGAGACAGAGGTTGGTTTTTTTCCTTGCTAGTAGGTGGAACTCCTTCCGCTACATTTAGAAGTCGTGTAGGGGACAAGGGGTCAATATTGTATTATCCTATTTGAAATATAATAATGTAAGACTAGAATCACAAGTGATCCTAATCCCAGGCAGGATCTGAAAAAATCTGGATGAATAGGGAGAAATATGATATCCCACAAACCGTAGCTTAGATGGAGCTGAAACTTGGAGTAGATGAAGGTCCTACACTCCCATATGGATCAACAAATCCTTAAAATATGAGAATTCCGATGGCTGATTTGAGAAATTTGTTGTCGACATTAATTAGGAGACTTTTGACAACTTTTGATTTCTTGAGATTTCAGCCTCCGATGAACCTCAAATTTGGAGCGAAGATCCCTCATGTGATGCCCAACTATCTTTCAAAAGATGAGCCTAAATTGATGGTTGGTTGGGAAGTTATGCTCGAAGAATGAAAAAGGAAATTTTATGGAAGTTCTACAGAACAGCAACTATAGGTCTTCAAACTGGTCTTTTGATGGTGCTTTTAAGCTTCAACAAACTTGTTTTGATCACTCAAACAATCTCTCTCCGTAAACAAATAAAATGAAAATAAGAAAAGAAAGAGAATTCGATGGTGGGGTTGAGAAGGGGGAAAAGAGTTGGGGAATGGTCATCTTACCCTCTCAGGTAATAGCTATCTCAGCCATGAGTAAACACTCAATTTTCATAAACTTCAATCTCTCTTCTCATTATGATTAATGGGCTTTAAATAGCCTTACAAAACTTGGGCACAAAGAAATAAAAAAAAGACAATTAATGGACTAAAATAAGACTTTCTAATTTGTGTTTAACTTGCTAACCAAGTAAGAATAAGTTAGAAACTAACGATTAAACATTGGAAACTAAGTTACAAAAGAGAAGAAACTTCTTTTGACTAACAAAGTAGGAAACTAACTTGGACTAACTTGCTCACTAAGTAATTAGAAGCTAACTAAACTAAATTAAACTAAATAGAAACTAAAAATAGAAGATATTGACCCAAAAGTACTATTCATGTGAACAGTAACTTGGACAGTGTTTTCTGACTCTTGTTTTACTCTTCTTCTTCTTCTTCTTCTTCTTCTTCTTCTTCAAGCTTTTGATCTACATCATATAATCTTGTTATAGCTAGTGAAAAAAGAGACCAAGTATGGATTGTTAATATTCGGGCTTTTTTGTTTTGACAGAAATGCGTTTTGTTTTCCACTAATACAAAGAAAGCCTAATTCCAATGGTTGGAATTAGTGATGGTTTGATCTAACTTTAACTCGTACAAATGCATTCTACCCCCCGGGAACTTGATTATTAAGGCTATGTTTGGTAGCCAAGAGACGAAAAGAAAAGAAAAAATAATCAAGAAAAGAAAAGAAAAGAAAAGAGAAGAAATGATGAGAAAATAAAAAGAGTATGTATGTTTGGTTACCAAGAGAAGAAAAGAAAAGAAAAGAAAAAAATTCAAAAAATTTTGAATTTTAAGAGAGAGATAGACACATAGGAAATCATTGTGTAATCATTCATTTTCTGTCTTATTATGTTTTCATATTTTCTCATGTTTTCTTGTGTTTTTGGCAAGAAAACTTTTGGTGGAGCAAAAGAAAATTTCACAACTCCCAAGAGGAATTTTAAATTTGAAAAGGGGAATCTTCTCTTGGGTGAAGACATACCAAGTGCAAAGAAAAATTCTTAACCCAAGGAAAAAAGTACAAAAAAGTGTACTTTTTTCTTTTCTTCTCTTGGCTACCAAACACAGCCTAAGAGTTTTCTCCCCTCTAGTGCTGGGATACTGGATTTTGATTTTACTACACCTACTCATGTTATTGGTACTTAGTGCCTTGAGAATTCTGTGCTTCTATTTAAGGCTAATTGATGAAGGAATTATTGATTTAACAATTTGAAATGTGGTGTTTGCCTAGCTGATTGTAATTTGTATTATGCGTGTTATGATTCTGCATATGGTCTTTTGTACTTTTTTTTTTGGGGGGGGGGGCATGCATTATAATAAACAACTATATATAATAGTGTTTATATATTCATGGGATACACTTGCTAGCATGCCTATTGTCATAATTTTCACTTATCAGCGGTGTTTTGTATGCACATGCAAATATATCTTCCTATATTTAGTGATTGTTCACTACTTTGGTCCAAGATGTTTTATATTATGCTGATTATCCTCATTATGCTACTGTGAAGTTCCCTGGATTTTTTTAATTTTTCAGTTTATTCTGTACTCCAGCTGAAGCAGCTATTTCCTGGCTAACTCAACTCAACTTAGCCTTGTCCTAACTAAATGGGGTCGGCTACATGTATTCTATTTCTCCATTCAGTTCTATTCAAAGCCATACGAGATTCCAATCCTAAGCTATACACGTCCTTCCTCACCACTTATTGTATGGTTATTTTAGGTTTTCTTGTAGGCTCTAGCTCATTTGGCTCCTTCAGTTTGCAATAAATCACTTCTCCGTACTGTATCATTCAAAGTCCTTTGTTGCACATGTCTATGCCACCTCAGATGAGTTTTTCGCCACTTATCATGAATAGGGGCAATGCCCTGGTTTGCTCTAATTTGTTCATGCTTTATTTTATCTTTTCTACTTTTACCACTCATCCATTGCAACATCCTCATTTCTGTCATATTAAGTTTGTTTAAATGTTTCTTCTTTGCTGCCCAACATTTAGCCCCATACATTATTGCTGATCGTATAACTGTTTTATAAAATTTTCCTTTGAGTTTTAAAGGGATTGATCAGACAACACTCTGGATGCACTCCTCGATTTGGTCCACCCTATTTTAATTCTTTGTATAATATCGTCCTCTATTTCTCCATCTTTATCTAAACTTATCACTTTTTGGTAATTCCCCATCTTCAATTTTCACCCCCAACGATTTGTCCTATTGTTACTAAAGTTACACATCATTTACTCTGTTTTTGTTCTACTTATCTAAAAACTTTTGATTCCAAGGTTGATGTTCATAATTCTAATTTTGCATTTATCGCATCATTTGTTTCATCAACCAAAATAATATCATCTGCAAAAAGCATACACAAAGGGATCTGACCCTGAATGTCTAGTCAACTCATCTATGATTAGTGCAAACAAATACGGGCTTAGAGCTGAACCTTGGTGTAATCCAATTGTTATTGGGATCTCACTATTTAGTCCATTCATAGTTCTTACTCTAGCCACCACATCATGATACATATCTTTAATTATGTCAATATATTTACTCGAAACACTTTTCTTTTCTAAAACTTGCAAAATTAACTCTCTAGTAAACTCTATCACAAGCTTTTTCTAAATCAATAAAAATCATATGAAGATCTTTCTTGTATGCTCTAAATCTTTTCATTAGTCTCCTAGGAATAAAACCAAATTGGTTATTTGAAACATTAGTTTCTTATTTTAGACGTGCTTTAATTAATTTCTCCCATAATTCCATAGAATGGCTTATGAGTTTAATTCCTCTATAATTATTGCAGCTTTGAATATCACCTTTATTCTTCTAAATTGGTACTACAATGTTTCTTCTCCCTTCACCCGGCATTTCTTTGTGCTCAAAATCTTATCAAATAATATAGTTAGCCATGATAATTCACAAATTCTTAGACTCTTCTGAACCTCTATTGACATTCAATATGAACCTACTACTTTATCTATTTTCATTTTTTTTAATGCTCCTTTTACTTCAGCTATCCTAATTTTCTGGCGAAAATAGCTTGATAATTCTGCATTTTGTACTTTTCTTTGATCAATAAGGACTTGAAATTGGGAACTGATGGAACTTGTAGCAGTCATTTCAAAATTTTTTAACTTGTAGCAGTCATTTCAAATTTTTTTTTTCTTGTTTTACAGTGTCCAAGATGCATTGGGCAAAAAGAAATCCTGTTGGGAAGGAAGGAGTGGCTAAAATTATCGATGATATTTACAGGTGATTTCTCTTTTTTGTTTTTAGGTCTTTGCATTAGCTAGTACAACTAGATGAAGGGTCTTGATATTCTTGCATATCTATTGTAGCAGCAGATGGACCCTTGTGGGGAAACACCTAGCCCAGTCTAAACCACAAGTGAACCTTATGTGAATAACAAAAACCTAACTGTGAAAATGCTGTTGGTCTGGGCCAATTTAGTGGGTTGTTTGAAAATCCACCTTTTTTTTTTTTCTAAATAAGTTCGGCAGCTGTAACTGTGTCACTTTAGCTATCTTCTGAATATATTTTTATTTGGGGATTTCAGACTCCAAATTCATGATTCTAAGTTTTTCCCCCCTCTCATTTGTTGTTTGTCATTATGAATATTTTTTAGATCTTTTGTATTGCTTCACATGCATTTATCATATGCTTAGATATCATGTATTCAACTTATTATGCTGCTTGTAGATTGATAACCATTTATTCTTCCTGCCAGAAAAATGCAAATTCATGGTGCTACTGATTTAGCGTCCAAGGGACAAAGTGGTTCAGATGTGAAGCTTAAAGAGGAGGTTGACGATCCTTTTCAATTGGAAATGAAGATCCGCTGTCCGTGTGGAAGTTCGTTGGCCACTGAGTCAATGATACAGGTTAGACCATGTCTGTGACCGTCAGAAGGGTGCAAATGTGCTGTGTGGACATGCATCTCTACTAATAAATCCCTTCCGTTTTTGCTATTGACACATCATGCCAGTTTTACAAGGAATTAGGGTGATATAGATAAATCATTTAACGGGTTTATTTATTGGAAATAAGACTTGGGTTGGTGTTGGGCCTTTGATCCCAAGGGTTTTCTTTGTAACGAGTCATTTTATTAACGAGCCTAAAATATGGGTAGAAAGTAGAAAAACGTGATTTAATTCATTAGTTTAGTTAGAGTTCTGTTTTAAGTCTATTTCTTTTGTTATTTTAGTTTTCTAGTCAGTAGGTTTCCCAGTTGGCTAGGGATTGGGTTAGGTCTTTCTTTTTTAGTGTTTGAGTTAGTTTTGAGTTTTCTAGATAAGTTTGTAAGGGGTTATAACATTGAACATGAATTTATTAATCAAAAAAAAAAAGATGGCTTATGCTGTTGTGCTGTGGGATGCAGTTGGGTGTGATGCCCATTCACTAGTTCTTATTCCCCCTCTTAACCCTTGTTCAAATTCTCTTTCTTTTCTTATTTTCCTTTTATTTGTTTGCTGTGAGAGAGTATTTGAGAGCTAGAACCAAGCCTATTGGAGGCCATCTTCTCTATTCAGCCAGAATTTCAGATCCTGCCTGGGATTAGAATCACTTGTGATTCTAGCCTTACATTATAGGGACTTGGGCACTAGAGTAGTTTTTAGAGATAGCTAAGGAAGTGTTTTATTTGCTTACTCTGGTTCTCTATGGGCGAAGGAGTGTTCTGTAGGCTGATATGGTTGCTTTCCTTCCAGTTGTTAGCTTGTGCACTTCCTTGGTCATTTGTTTGTGATTATGGCAATTAGTAGAACCATTGGCCGGGACTCGGTTTGTGAACATATTTCCTTATGAGGATTATGCTTTGGCCTTCATCTTTAACAGCTTGTTCCAGTGCATGCTCCAGTATTGCATTGTCACGGCAGACGTTGACCAGAACCCGTGTTGCTGGATGCTAGTTCGGAGTCTTCTCTTTGTTTTTTTTTTTTTTTAATTTCCTTTTTCAAGGTTGTGTGTTTTTGTTCCCTTCCTTGATCCTTGTGAAATGTTTCCATTTTTGTCCATCCTTTCTTTTTGGAACAATATATTTGTTGATAAAAGAGATTTTATAATGACTTATAATCTATCATGTTGTGGATGTCTATATAATAATGCACTATAAGCTGTCTTGAACTTTGTTATTTGAGTGTTCAAATTTTTTAAGGCGCTTGTATTATTATTTCTAATAAGTTTAAAGTTGGTAGAATGTGACTGTGATTCAAAGTTCCTGTGTGTTCTAAGTCTCTTTTGCTTTATGACATTGGATGCCATTTTGGCTGCTTCTGTGGATTTATGTCATAAATGTAACTATGGATCTATTGAGAGTAATGGCCTAGCGAAGCCTACTTATTCCTGCTTACACTCGATGGTGCTGTGATGTGGTCCCCTCCTAAGCCTTTGAAAATGCTGCAAATGGATAGTTGGTGCTAGTTTAAACAAACAAGGCCTTATGGCTCCGAGTTTTCCATTTGTTTCAGTAATGGTATGCCACTTGGGCTACTACAGTGGATGTCAGAAGTATTACAGATTCTGTTTTGACCAAGTGCATACGGTAACTGATGCAGAATCAAAATTAAATAAGAAGTATGTGCGCAGGATGAAGACCAGACCAGAATAAGACATGTGGTTCAACCTTGGCCCAAGTTTTGAACCAGTTTTTGTGTCCAGACTGAACCCACTGTTTATGCTTATAGTTTTTTATCGTGGGGTCTACTTTTAAGTAGTATTTTCTTTTCTTCTGTTGTTTCTAGAAGGTTGGGTAGCTGTCATAAGCTCCAATCATTTTAATTTCTAATTTTGAAGAAACCAAGTTATAAGGGAACTCCTACTAGCCCGCGCATGGAGGTTTCCTGTTCTTTTTTGCTTTCATGAATCTATTATTAAAGAGAAGGGGTCCACACCCTCCCCATGATATTTTAGCTTTATGCTTGCATAGTTCTATGAGATGTAGAAAGCTTCTGTGGGGTGCAGTAGCAACCTTGGTGGAATGCCAAGTTGGACCGATGGGATGCTAGTCAAGTTCTAGGTGGGAAACCTAGATCAGATCTTTCCTTTTTCTGTTCATCTTTCTTCTATTTTCCTGCATTATGGCCTTCAAGTAAGTTCCTGCGCAATCCCTAATCGGTTACTTTTCTTCGGTTTAATCTGGTCTGTCAATCCCATATTATAATCTATGATTTTTGTTTTTAATTGCTGCTGAATATAAGGGGTTTATTTGTTCCAGATCTGATTCAGTTTACCACCATAATATACACCCTGTGGTTGCTCTGTTTCTGGTTTTACTGATCAGAACTCAGTATGTGACCCTTGGATTGCTGTGATATCTTGGGCATCTGTACTACAGGGTATCCCTGACTTTTGGCCAGAGTTGAATTTTGATGAGTTTCATTGATTGTGAGATCTGGGACTTCCCAATACTCAGGATTGTGAGTTCTGTTTTCTGTCCTGTCCTAGAAATCAAAATCCTATCGTTTGAATCACAGTGAAATACTAGAATTTCTACAGCAGACTGAACCTAGCACTCGACCTGGTTGGCAGCCAGATCAGGTTCTCTGATATGAAGTAATTAAAGTTCACACATATTGTGGATTTTTCCTTTGACCCTACTTTTCTGTTGGAATCTGAAACCTAGAACCAGGTTATATCCGCTCCATTATTTTGGTATTAGAGCTATGGCAGAATACAGTTCAAGGAACCCTGATGTCCCATCAGATATTCATGCTCAGTTATTCGAAACCTTTAAGCAATTATTTAATGACCGGAATCAAAAGTGTGATCTGCTATTCATAAAGGAAGATAAAAGAAAACAGAAAGATATGATCTATTGATGCAGATAAGTCACTTAATGGGCTTATTTTATTGTAAATAAGCCTTGGGCTGGGTTGTGTATGTGTTGGGCCTTTGATCCCATGGGTTTTATTTGTAATGGGCCACTTTAATGAGCCTAAAATATGGGTAGAAAGTAGCAAAACTGAATTTAATTCATTAGTTTAGTTAG
The DNA here is from genome assembly GCF_013358625.1 of Macadamia integrifolia. NCBI lineage: Eukaryota > Viridiplantae > Streptophyta > Magnoliopsida > Proteales > Proteaceae > Macadamia > Macadamia integrifolia. The sequence goes on from NW_024868061.1 coordinate 45,863, forward strand.
AGTCCTGTTTTGAGTCTATTTCCTTTGTTATTTCAGTTTCATAGTCAGTTTTTAGGTTTCCCAGTTAGTTAGGGATTGGGTTAGACCATTCCTTTTTAGGGTTAACCGTTTGAGTCAATTTTGAGTCTTCTATATAAGTTTGTAAGTGGCTACAACAATGAACACGAATTTCTTGATGGAAAAAAAATGGATTATGCTGTTGTAGGTTAGATGCCTAAATCAGAGGGTGAAATGCCCATTCACTAGTACTTTTTCCCCCTTCTCAATCCTCCATTGAATTCTTTCTGTTCTTTTTTCTCTTATTTTTTGTTTTTTCATTCTTTCGGTCCCTGAATTTGGTTTATATTGAATTTAGTAAAGATCCTGCCTGGGATTGGATCACTTGTGATTCGATTTTACATTATCTATGCTTCCTGCTTAGAGCTCGACTAGCATCTCACCAAGGCTATTACTGCATCCCACATAAACTCTTTGCATCTCACAAAACTATGTCAGTAGAAGGCTGGAATGTATGTCTAATCATGGGGAGGGTTTGGACCCCTTCTCTTTTTTTATAGGTTTAGGAAAGCACGATAGAATCAAAAACCTCCATGCATGGGCTTAAGAGGAGTTCTCTTACAACTTGGTTTCTTCAAAATAGAAAAAGAAAATAGAAATTAAGAGGGTTGGGACTTATGACATTGGTCGAGCTTTCTAGACACAAGAGGAGAAAAGAAAATACAAGTTAAAAGCATCCATAGGATATAATACTAGAAGCCTGACCATGGGCTCAGTCTAGAGTCTAGATCCAAAAATTGGTCCAAAACTTGGGCCAAGCTTGAACCGCATGTCTTATCATGTTTTTCCTCCTACGCACATTCCACTTGAATTTTCATTTTGGATCATTCCCTCTCTCTATCTCTCTCTTAAGTTCTTTGTGTGTTCAACGCAATTTGCTCCATCAAAATTTTGATGCAATATTTCATGAAAATTGTATGGGCTGAAGGTTGACTATGATTTGCATTGGCAAACTTAATCTTCTGTACAAGTTTTGGTTTATTTGCCTGAAGGCCAGTTTCTATTGGTTCATGTTTTCCTGAGAAAGGAACTTGCTGAATCCAAAATATGTTGAACACAATTTTTTCTTTGTGGAAATTGCTTGAGATATTAAGTTAAAGAAAAGGATGGCCCATTTTAACTTATTATATTTTTTTGACTAAGCTCTTGTCTGTGTAGCACTATGATGTTTGGGGCCTGGGGCACAGCTTCAGGAGGTTTTCCTTTGTTGACACGTGTTTGACATGGACGTGCAAGCTACCTTGTCTGGATGAGGCTTTGGACACAACCTCTCTAGTTTGCTATTTATGATAGTAAAGGTGTAGGAAGGAAAGCTAAAAAGAAACTAAAAAAGAGAGGAAAGTAGGAGAAGAAAGAGAAAGAAGAAACGAGAAAAGAAGGGTGGCATTAATGGGAAAAAGAAAAATTGAGGAAAATCAAATGAAGAAGAGGTGGAGGGGATGGAAGAGGGAAGAAGAAGAAAGGACTGAAGAAAAGAAAAAGAGCTGTGAGGGAAGGGGAGAATTGAATGAAGAGGTGTGGGGAAGGAAGAGGGAAGAAGAAAAAAGAATTGAAGAAAAGAGAGAGCTGTGAGGGAAGGGGAGAATTGAATGAAGAAGAAGGAAAGAGGACAAGTGACTTAATATGCTTCACCATTTGCTCGTAGCCCATGAGCTCTCTCTATTGACTTCTCTCTGATCAAGCTCCTTCCATAGACCTCCCTCTGTTGGATTAACATATCCCCTAATTCTGGTCCTTAAGATTTTGCTTTAAAATTAATTACTTTTAGCATATAAGACCTTGCAATCTCTAATATTTTCTTCGGTCTCCTTGTATAATAGTACATAATTACTTTGATGTCCCTGATGGGATGAGAAAAAGGAAAACGTCATGTATAAACTATTCTAACACTTTGCTTGCAGACTTGTATGTTAAACAAGTATTTAGGTGTGCATAATCATGTGCATCTATCATATATGTACATAATACATACATACATACATACATATATATATATATATATGAACTACTTGTTCCTCTATTTCCACGTGTCCAAATTTGGGGTCATTGCAATGTCGAGTACTCGATTTCTATGCCTAGAAAACACATGTATAGCATGACGTATTGACTTTCTGAATTTTCAGGCTGGTCCCTATCAGTTGATAGTTGATTTTATTAGTCTTAGGGTTGTATTATTAATATTTGCACCTTTAACTGTACAAGTTTACTTTATGTTTGTTGTTTAGCATGCCCTATGCCATGTTTGATATTTCTGATTTCATTCGCTAATTTTGTACACTTGTGTTCACCCAGGTGTCTGTTGTTTCACTTCACTTTCAAGAGCTTTTATTTATTTTTTTTCTTTTGACAGTGTGAGGATCCACGATGCCATGTCTGGCAACATCTTGGTTGTGTTATTGTTCCAGAGAAACCCATGGAGGGTGCTCCACCAGTTCCACCTCAATTTTATTGTGAATTATGCCGAATCAATCGTGCAGACCCGTATGTCCTACTCATTTCCCCCACCCCCCTTTTTATTTTTTATTTTTTTAACAATGTATTCATCAAGTGTGTGTGTGTGATGAAACAGTTTATTCGGTGCATATTATTATTGTTGATGGTTGACTTGTGGCTTTCATCCGTGTACATTTTATTGTCAACTTCATTATCTCTATTTTTTTGGATGTTCCCCCACTTCTTCTTCTCTTTTTTTTTTTTAAATAAAATGAGGCCGTGAAAGTTTATGTTACCACTTTCCCAAGTTAACATAATCACTGAACCCCATTGAAGCTTTAGTGCAAGGAGGATAGAATGTGTCTTGTCTTTCTTTATCCTCCTCCAACCTACAAATTAGGGTTCCAAAAACCTAGTTCTGTCCCCCCCTTTTTTTTTTTTTTCATTTGCAAGTCCACAGGGACCCACTGCTGGGAGGAGGGACCGAGCTCCCTGAATCACTGCCAACAATGTCAGTGGGCTGTTGGAGTACTGGGCCCTTTCGGGCTGCCTGTGTGATGTGGATCCAGGGTTCAATAGCCGTAAAATTGGATTGCTATGGGCCCACAAGAATAATTGATAAAAAAACTCAAATTCAAGAACAGATGGCAGATCTGTAAATAAGTCAAGTTTCCAAAGGTGGCAATTGTAAATAAGTGGAAGTTGATAAAGGAGTGGCAGACTTGTAATTAATAGAATCAAGTGAATAGCATGCAACGACTTAGTGGAGGGGTAACTAGAAAGATGAAACAAAACAAGGAGAAAAAAGAGGGGCACTAACATTGAACTAAGAAATGAGGGAGTAAAGCCAACCCATGATCCCTTGTTGAGGTTGTCTTCAACTTCTAAACCCTAAACCAGAAGCGGAAGGACAGGGCTTGCTTGTGATGGAGATAATTCCTTCCACTTTGATCGATTCAGCCCAAGATTTCAGAGGAAGCATGCCACATGATACTCTATCGATTGCAACAAGAACCAGTTGCAGACATAAACTGAACAGAGAGTATTAAATCCCTGAAACTAGATATGGGCAGTCACAATAAATAGCCTGAGTTGCAGGTCTCAAAACATGGATGGCTTCAAGTTGTGAGATCCTTAAGGATTTGGTTGCTCAGGTCTGATGATCCTTCACCCAATGCTTCAAGCCCAACAGATTAAAGATGAGCACTCGAAGAAATTTTCTTCAGTCCAACTGTGTGTCAAATTGCAGGAAATTGAACAAAAAATAATAAAGAAAGAGAAGTAGCAGTAGCAGATAGTTGGGGAAGGGGGGAGGAGATTTCAGAATGGGGGGGAGAGAAGACAGATTGCACGAGGGGGGGGGGGGGGAAGAGGTCATACGACCTTGCTGCTATTGTACAGACCGGTTACAATAAACAACTACATTAAAACTTCATTCTTCAAATCTTTGGCAATGAATTGGGTTACATGCCTATTTATAATAAAACGGAATTAAAAATCACCTAATTGAAGTCTATAATTGAAATAGAAATAAGATCTCCTAGTCACTTCCTAAGACCTAGACTGACACAAATACAAAATATCCAAATTGAAAATTCCCTACTTAGTCTAATAACTACCAAAAATAAAAGATTGCATAGATTCCCCAAATAAAAAATGGGGCAACCCAATGCACGACGCTCTTGCTATTGCAGGGTCTGGGAGGGGCAAGTGTACGGAATCTTCCCCTCCGCTTTGCAGGAGAAGCTGTTTTCAAGTTTTGAACCTATGATTTACATGTTGCAATAGTGCAACTGAACCGTTGTGCCACAGGCTTGCCCAATATTCCCCAAATAAAATAAATCCCAAATAATTAAAATATCATGTTGAACCCAAAAATCCAATTTAACCCTGTTCGGCTTGGTCTGGATTGCCAGAAGAGTCAATCTGGTTAACATAATTCTGCATCATTGTGTGGGTGGCAATGAAGATGCACATTTTTTTAATTGATAATAAACAAAGACTTGAGAGATCATAAAATGCATAAATAAATGAACAAAACAAAAGAAAATAAATAATTATAAAAAATAAATAAAAATGAGAAAACCTCGCATTGGAAAGGGGAGGCTTTTATACCATATTGTTGGAAAATCTCGGGTAGGGATCGTCCCTTCCGATGTGAGGTATATCACAAAACTAAAGTACTAAACACAATGGAAGACTTGTTACCTTGAAGTTCACAAGTGCAAACTCTTCGGATTCTTTGCTCTTCCTCACATTTTTGTGCACCAAAGAATCGTCTCACGTTCACTTAATGCAGTTGGGTGATTGATACCTTTGATTGGTTTCCTTATTTACTTCCTTTTTAGGCTTAGAATTAGTTTGGCAGTACTCTTATTTGATGAGATTTTATTTCTATCCTAGTTTAGATGCAATATTTGTTCCAGTTTCAATTAGGAAAGTAGATTTATTTTCAAGTCTTTAAATTGTGTTTCTGTACCTAGCAGAGGATGGAATTTATTGAATTGAATGAATTGATTAAGTGTATTTTTGGTTTTGATACCATGGCTGTCGATTCCCTCTTCTTCCTTCTCTGAAACGTTCTAATCTCTCCCTTCCACTCTTCTATTTCTACTTTATTTCTGGTTTTTTTCTTCCCCTGCCCTGTTCTGGGCGACAGTAGCAGATCTGAAAGGAAGCTTCACTGAAGCTTGGTTTCTAATCAATTGACCCTGAGATTTGGGTGGGCTGTCGGAACCTCATAGGCGATCAGAACCCTGGAGTCCCTTTCCCCAAGTCATCCTCTGTGTGAACAAATCAACCGATTGCAGGTCTGGTTCCCTTTTTCCCGCCGGGCTTGAGTTGCAGGGACCGTACAGTTCCTCTTGCTTCCTGTTTGAGGTGCTTATCTGTCGGAGTCAAGAGACCTTAGAGTTGGCAGCTTTCGTTTGGAAGTTCAGACCAAACCGAGGCCTATCGAAGGAGTTCCATCCATTTGAAGTTCCTTCCCGCTGGTTTCTGGTTCTCACGACAAGGAGAAGAAGACTGAAAATCGTGGACTGTTGTTTAGGTCTTTTAAAACCCTGGTTTGACCATACTACCCTCACTTTTATTTCCTTATTATCTTGTCCTATTTTCTCCCTGGTTCCTAAATTACCCTTTTACTAGCATATTGTAGCTGGGCCTTTAGTTCCATCTAATTACAAATCTGCCACTCTTTTCTAAAGTTCCATTTATTTACAGAACTACCATTACTCATTATTTGAGTTTACTACTATATTGTGGGCCCTAAGCGATCCGATTTCAGTCATTGGAATCAGGATCCGCATTATCACTGCTACAGATTGACTTCTTAAATTTGAACCTTATGGATGGTATGATATGATATGATATGATGATTTGTATGGCGTCCTCTCTTTTCACACACTTTCTCTCCCCCTATCTTTTTTTAACACTATATACTTCCCTTGGGCAACCCAATTGATCGGTTGGTTTCTAGAGGTTGCTTTAACATGGTTATAACATAGATTTAGGATTTTATTTTATTTTTGCTTAAAAGAAGAACAGAGACGTTTCGCTCGGATGAAGTCCACGGAGACGGACAACTACCATATTTAATTTTTGTCAGTTGTAAGCATGTAATTAGTTACATGTTATCACATTAACAACCCAAGTTGAGTGGGAGTAACTGATGAGGCTACGTTACTTCCATCCAAGGTTTAAAGTATCGGTCTCACATGTTGTATTGGTTGGTTTGTTGTGAGACATATCGTATTGTATCAGAGATACACAAGTTACGCGAGGGATACACGCAGAAATGGTCAAGATACGTATGGTAATACACTTTTGCATAAAAAACGGTATAAATAAACAATATATAACATGTATCATGCGTAAACACTAAAATGGAAAACACAATATTGAAATATGAGTGCATTCAATTGAAATTGTTATAAAAGATGAGGTTTGTTGTATGTAGTAATGGTCTACTCCCATGAAGTGTGTTGGCTTGTTGGGGTGGTTCAAACTCATAGCTGGGAGGGTCTTTAAGAATAGGAGTGACTAGGATGATGATGTCCGCCGACTGAACATAGGCACTATATTGATCCCAATCGAAATATCTATTGTAATGTCTCTCTCACTCATAAGACTGTGAAACCCCACCATCGCCATCACCACCATCATCAACACCACCACCATCACTGCCTTCATCATCATCACTATCCTTTTGGGTTCCTCCATATCAAGCACCTGATCTCGTCTTCTTAATTAGATGATCAACTGAGCTATTGTCATCCTCATCTAGGTCTTGTGCTTTTGTTTTATCATCATCAACTAGTTCCTCTTCAAGTTCTCTACCAATTTCTCTGTAAGTGGATCAAGTGAGGTTGTTTGCTGATCTTCACTCAACTGATTCATCACCAATACCCTGCCAGTTTCATCAATCCATGCTCTAACTAGGTCATCTTCGTCAATTTGATTAACATCTATGTCATCCCTTGTCTCTTCAACTCGAAATATTTCATCTTCAACTTCATATTGTAAATGCACATAGACTTAACTTTTCCAGTTTTGAATAATCGAAACGATTGCGGGTTTGGTGTGTATCAACCCTAATGTACTTTAGTTACGTTTGTAGCCACTAGAGGATGTCATTAGGGATAATACCCAAATTGTAATCGTCTTCACGTGTGGAGCACTACCCCTATAGTTGAGCCACCGATCATATGCACAATGAGAAGTCCAATATTTTGAGTTTGAAACAAATTTTAAATATAAAATAAATTATTATACCTAACTTACCAGGGGGTGTTGTTCCTCTAGCATGGATAGCCATTCGATTGGCAAATCCAAGAGAGGCCTCCTGAAGTACTTCATATAGAGAAGAATCAAAACAGTAGTTGGCCACTCAAACTATTCTTGTAGACAATCTATTTCTTAATCTATTAAACATTAAACGATGTATTACTAACATCTTCCATGGCAACTGTGGGCCTGTGGCCTTATCAACATCTGGCTCCAATCCATTGACAATAACCTTTAGGGATCTAGCAAATCTCGTTTTATACCCTAAATTATAGTTACAATAAACGTCCATATTCAAATAGCGCATGCTTTGTAAATTGTAATTGATATTAGGAACTTAGGATACTAATAAGTAAACAGTAAGGAGTAAGTGTTCAAAATGAAACTTAAGTGATCTACTTAAGAGATTTCTTGCCCGATGAATGTCTTGAACCAACATCCATTCTCATTAGTCTAATATAATTTTTAGAAACTTCTTGTTTGATGATGGATTGTCATTAGCTATCTTTTACTTAACTATTTCTATGCCAAGCACCATCTTATCCATGGTCTAAACCTTATCCCCATCAACATGTTTAAGAAGACAAAAGAATGGATACATTATCTAATGAAGTCGACTCACCCTTCCCCAAAACTTTGTGGAGGTGTCTAGGTCTTTTAACATTTTTTCCAACTTCTTACCTTGCGTATCTACTAATCAACCACTCGGTAGAGGTGAACATTATAAGCATGCCTTCCCCTGTCGTTTACCTCCTCATCAATGCCAAAACCCTATTATAATTATAGATGAAGTTAGTGAGCATCCTTGCATCAGTAACCACCTTCTACACCTTGGACCTATCTCCAATGTCCTTGAACATCAAATCAATACAATGGGCTGTACATGGTGTCCAAAATAGATTACTCTTCTTCAACATAAGCATGTAACCAGCCTTTTTGAAATTTACTCCATTGTCAGCCACTATTTGAATGACTTCCTCTTCCCATATCTCCTCCACAACCTCATCCATTAACTTGTACAAATAACGTGCATTCTGAATATCGTTAGATGTGTTATTAGACTTGTGGAAGATCATTCGGCCATCACAATATATGAGGAAGTTGATGATGGACAATCTGGTCGGTCCACTCCACCCATCACACATGATGGTCACTTTATATAGAGGTCACTTCTCTTTGAATCTCTCAATAAACTCTTTCACCTCTCCCACAATGTCATCTAAGTAAGGCCTAAAAATCTCATAAAGTGTGGGTGGCTTAACATTTGACCCACACAACTGAGTCTCCTTAACCATCTCTAAGTGGGGATCGTTGGCTTTGTGAGGTGGAATTATAGTGCTGTGGAACCATCTAGAGATTGCTCTGCTTATCTTTTTTCTCTGTGTCTTCAGCTGAAAACTCTCTTCAATTCTCTGTTGGCCTTCATCCCTTTCTCTATAAGGAGGAGGAGCAATGTCACGAATATTTGGGCTCTTCTTCCTTTTACCCTTATTACTCTTTGCATATTAATAAAATATTCCCTTTAACACTAATTAATCTACTAAGCCCAACAGGCTCCTTGCCTTTGCTCTTATCAACATGTGGACGACATGAGGAGCCAACACCAGCATCAACAGCATCATGACCACCACGTTCTAGTCTTATAGGATGGACCTCTTTTCAATTGCTTATTTCTTCATTTTTTTTCTCTTGCTTCTTGTGCCCATGCCAATTTTGGACCTTCATCTGCTTCCATATTTGAGCCTTCATCATCCTCAGAATCCATCAAGTTTTCTACCAACCTCTCATCATCTTAAAAGCCCTATTTGGATTTATCTTTACTCTGTTGTCGATTTTTTTTCATTGCCCTATGTAAATCCGCAAGGCATTTTGTACACTTGGCAACATTCCATGCCTTCCCTCTTGCCATGTGTTGCTTTTTCCTATTAACTCCACCTCTATAGTGGGGGGTGCCGCAAAAGTTACGTATGTAGTCTATTGTTCGCAATTTGTTCACAATAATTCCACCCAACATCCCTCGACTCATCAACCTAAACACCAAACGTAAAAGTACATAAAAATCATAATGAATAGATCAACAACATAGCCTGTATTACATATTTACATTTCACTCATTGCAGGTAATTATCATTATTTTTTATTTTTTAGTAAATAAAAAAAATAAAAATAACATACAAAATTTGAAAAATAATGCATCATTCCTAGTATATGATGCATTTCATTCATCATATGTATTTTTCAAACTAAATTACACAAATTTGAATCAATTTTTCTATTTTAAAAGGGTGTGTGGTGGCAAGGCTATGTTCTGCTTCCACAAGAGATGTGAGTATGCTTATTGTGCATAATAATTTTTAAAGTAAAAAACATATAGTTGCTTGAAGTTTTTAAAACTATGCAAAAATATCTAGTCTAGTATCTTGGAGAAGTAATCACGTTTATGTCAAGGAACACTTTTCTTTTTTTAATCTCTTTAACCTTTATTTATTTCAGTTGCCTAACACAAAACTGTTGTGATTGAATGCATGAGATCTTAATTACAGAAGGTTCAAGCAAGACAAAAGCTCTCTCTCTCTCTCTCTCTCTCTCTCTCTTTCTTCCTGTCACATGAATAATATGTTGTTTTGCTTACATATTTCCACACATGCAGAATATAGGGTGGGACTGGTGTGGGAGAGTCGGTTTTTAGGGTTTGAGTCCAATGGCATTGCTTTGGAAAGAATTTGTAGATGTACCTTTAAATGATTTAAGGACTAATTAATGAATTTATAGAAATTGCAATTATGTTGGAGGATAGTTATTCTTGTTTTCCATAACATGAAGGAACATCCTTGTCGGAGCAACGAAAATCTTAGGCTATGTGGTAATTGTTGCCTTCAGTACTTATCCTTTTTGGTTGGGATCTTAATTCCGGCAAATGGTAATCGTTACTAAGCCCCTTTGATGAGAATTGGAGGCATTTGAACAGCTTCTGGTGCACAGTAGTCAAGGAGGACCTAAGGCAATGGAGGGGTGCCTGACCACTTAGGCGACCCTGGAGCCCAAGTGCTATTTCTTATTTCCCCTCTTTCTTAACATTATTTAGTATGTTACATATACCTTATATCATAAAAAATCAACATTAAGCCACACCAAGTCATCAAAAATCAACATTAAGGCATATCAAGTCATTAAAATATCAACATTTAGTCACATTAAGTCATAAAAAAGCAACATTTAGTGAATGTTCTTGGCGTCTAATAAGTTTGGATGGTCAAATTTTTAGATGAGACCTTTTGTATTAGGTAGCGCACAACCAGCTTTTCAACAAATTCAAGATTGCTTAAATCTGGGTTGGATTGACAAAGTTATGTTCTGGTTGAACTTATTTTAAAATGTGTGAATGCTGTTAAAATCGCCTAAAATTAAAATAAAGTTAAAGGCATAAGAACAATTTTACCATGATAAGATTTATGGAATTTTCAGATTTGAGAAAAATTTACCAATTTGAAAATTGAAAATACTAATTCAACCAAAAATCCAGTTTTTTTTTCTTGAACTGGGTGTGTTAAATTTTTATCCTTTTGGATTTTGATTTTTAAACTACTTTTATTGGATTCAAATAGGAGCTGTTTGCTTGTGTATGAATAATATCTTAAGTAAACGATATTTGGCATAAATAAGTGCTGAACCTGGTTCGATACCATTTTAAGACACCTTGCAGTAAGGAGATAGTCTCCTAGACCCCAGAAATTGCCTGTATGCCAAGGCGGTGCCTTGGGAACTATGTTTTGGTGGTTCAACATTTATAGTATATAAAGGTTTTCTCTTTGAATTATTTAAATTTTGGTTAAGTTGCTTCTTGCTCCTCTGTTTTTTTTCTTCAAGTTTTTATTTCAACAAACTTCTAATATTGTTTATCTTGAATACAAGGACCTTGTGGTATCACTAGTGTCCTTGTGTGATGGAACTTGTAACCTTTGATTGATTGATTTTTTGACAACTGTTGTAAGGTTTTCTCATTGTTGTTTCTTTGTTTTGCTCTGTTACTTATGTGAGAAATATTATTTTTGTTCATTTTTTGTAATGATGGATAGATGACAACCATTATCTTTCTCTTAATAGGGAATTTATTTTCTTGTTTGTGCTAACATCATTTGCATTGGACAGGTTCTGGGTGACACTCACACATCCTCTACTCCCAGTTAAGTTGACAACTTCCAATATTCCAACTGATGGGTGAGTTCTTTGTTTTTCCAATATAACTTTCATTTATCTTCTTTTTCTGAAGTCTTCTTTCCCTTGTACTTCCTCCTTGAACAGAATTCCCTCTGTTTGTTTATTCATATGAGTGATGATTTTTGTATTGAAGAATATGATTAATTTTCAGATGGAATTTTCCTTGTTCAGGAACTGTAAACTTGTTAACCTTCCAGCCAAAAAAGAACAATGAATAAACTTAATAATTTGCAGTATATTGAGCTAGTAGATTCTTGTAGTGTTCTATATTTCACCGGTAAGATTTTTGTATTCAGTCTTAGGTTAATAACATCAATGATGGTGTATTTCTTTTGGCCATGCTTTGTTTTTATGAGTTTTGTTAGAAAGTTAGATTTAGTTTCATGAATTTTATTAATATGTTTTATTGGTAGTTCTGAGGCCTTTGATAGTTGATACTAAGTAGATTTTTTGGGTGACAATCTCCTTACTTGTGGGAGTATCATGCGGAATTCTTCTAGATCTTGGGGGGAAGATATATTTGTGTATGGAGATTCTTACAAATATAAATTTGTGCTACGATTGTGGATTTTCAGTTACTGGGTGTAGTATGATTTGGGAATATGTTGTGCAGTTAAGGAGTCTAGAAGATTACAGAGGCTAGAACCACACTTCGAACAAGGGTCAGATTTAAGAAATCTGAAGAATTAGATAGAAAATATGGAATTAATGCAATTTTAGGAGAAAAAGAGTTCTCTTGATAATTACCAAATACTACCCAGGGGTTTTACATGAGAGTAAATACTCATGAAATTTCAAAAAGATAGAATGGGAAACTAGATGGCACATCGAGGCTGGAATGATTCAATTGTAACTAGCCAAAGATTTACCAGCCTGAGATGTAATTTTATGGAATGGATCGAAATTACATTAAGAGTTATTCCAACTTAGAAAACAAAGTGGTGTTTGATGGAATGATTGGACTCTCTCTACAATGGGAAGGTTCCTATCAGTTGCCACTAGTTGCTATTTTAGTTTGTTTCCATTTTTTAGATATACATCCATATAAGCAAGTGTAAGACTACAAGCCACTCTTAATGGTTTTGAAGTAAATAAAAGTTTGGCTTTTGTACCCTTTCTTAAGTGCGCAATGCATTGGGTTGGTGAGATGCTGACCTAGGCCATGGGTGAGATGCCTTGGTCATTTTACCTTCCCCTTCCTTTCTTCCATTAAGTCCTTGATTCCAATAACTGTTCTTCGCCCTATTACTAGAGTTGTGTTGTTGATATACTGAGAGTTCTGTTGATATTGCAGAAACTTCTCTTTCCTTACATTTCTTAATCTGTCCTCCCTCGGTTAGTTCTGCTGAAAATTAGTAAGTTACTAATTCTGAACCTACTTACTTCAGAACTTTGTCTATATTTCCTAATCTAACCGTTGGATCTCAGCCACTCTTTCAGGAGTTGTTTAGCCATCTTAGAGACCTAATTGACCTTGCCCGCCACCCCATTTGAGTTCTGGTTTGGCAGACATCAGTAGTTTCCGATCCTGGTTCTGCCCAAAGATACCATGCGGTTCTACCTTGTGGGTGGATTCTATAGTTTGTTGTTTTTGAACCTAGAATCCCATTAATTGGAAACTATTGACATGTCTGACTGTAACCTGTTGGGGGAATTTAATCCGAAAAATCGTCCCCTCACGTCTCACAGTAATTAGAACACGCACAGAGTCTTAGAACCCTAAAAATCGAATTTTTGGGAGGGGTTTTGTCAGAAAACGGCCGCTGCCAGAATTTTCCACCGTCAAAACCAAAATATTTTTAAACAGAAACTTAGGGCTCGTCGTCATAGTCGCAACGGTAGGTCGTATGTGACGTGGATCATCCGGACACTCCCTCACTCTCACCGGAGTCCAGAGAGTGATATCACTCTCTTGACTTGATGTGGCGGGTCATCACCGGGTCAACCCTGTAGGTCCTATCCCATTTTCTTGCAGAAACAAGGCAAAGGGTCTAGACAACTGTCCAATGTCACTATGCCTTCCATAGCACTCTCTCCACCCTTGTCAGACCTGACAGCCTTGATTTTCATAACATTGACAATTCAGTAATGGTATTGGAAAGGGACCACAGATGTTCGTGTCTATGAGATCCAACACTGCGAAAAACTTCCTTCTTCTTAGAGATTATTATATTCCCCTTAATGCAGTCAATACAAGTTCCAAAATCATCTAGGTTTATGTTTTCCAGAACTTCTTTCACTCGCCTCTCCATTCTCTTTCTAGCGAGATGACCCAATCTTTTGTTCCACAATACTGAAGACTTTTATCTAGCAGTGAACGTTTTACACCAACATTCATTACCCACGAGTAATTGTAGTCCATCTACCAAAACCCACAGCAATAGAATCATGTAATAAAGTGAAGCCATTCACATTAAAACCGAGTATCCATCTGAACAAAGTTTGAAAACAGAAATCAAATTCCTCCTCATGGAGGGAATTAAAACAAAATCCTTCAAGTCTAAAAACAATTCTGAATTTAAAGATAGTCTAGTGGTTCGTATGGCTTCCACTGCTACTTGAGCTCCATTTCCCACAGAAAACATGCTCACCTCATCTTTGCTTGGCACCCTCCTGTTTAGAAACCCGTGTCCTTTTTGTCAAGATACTTCTTCAAGTGACCCTTTGCCTTGCACCAGAAGCATCGAATGCTTTTCAAGTCTTTCTGACCCTCTGCCTGGAACTTCTTGCTTCTTGTATGGGGTGTACCTCCCCTTCTTGGAGAACCTCCTATTGTTTCTGACAGAACCAACTGAAGAAGGTCCTTTTATCTGAGTTAGGTTAGAGTTAGGTTAGCACTTTCCACCTTTTCCTTTCTGTGTCACCACATCTATCAGCTCATCTATGCCCCACTGATCCTTAAGTGCATTGTAAGTTGTCTTGAGGTGCCTGTGGGAGTCTGGTAGGGAGTTGAGTGCTATAATCATCAATCACCAGGAAATCATCATCAAATTGAATCCTAGCCCTTTGATCTTGTTTCTCAGTGGAACTAACCCCAGAGTATGGTCTCTAGCAGTGCCAACCCCTTCAAACCTAGATGTGGTAAGAGTATTCATCAGGTCTCCAGCCTGAGATTTCCTGGAACAGTCAAACTTGGCCTTGATGGCCTTTAGGTACTTAACAACTGTTTCCTTCACCTTAATACTATCTTTCACTGTATTAGGGAAAACACTTAATGACTGCCAGTGCTTTCCTGTTTGCAGTCAGCCATTTCTCATGGTCAATCTTCTGCGCAGATGTGCTAGAAGCATACACTGTAGCTTGCTTCGGTACCCTAGTGCAAAGATCTAGGCACACGTAAGTTTTTAGGCCTTCTAACCACTTCTTGTAGTTGTCACCAGTCAATTTTGAGATTTCCTAAATAGCATAACTAGTTGACATCCTATTTAATGGTTCAATGAAAATAAGACATACTATCACAATCCACGAATTATTGTTGAGGCATATATGTATAAATTGGCACACATCAGATATAACCAGTACTAATGTTACATGCCTAACCATTAAACATTCATAAGTGTAAACCGAAACGACATTCCTTTGGGTCTGAAATGCACTAGTCCACTTATATCTTTGCAATCACTGCGGGTTATATTGTCACTTCGAAATTATTGCCCCCTTTGGGTTAACAGCAGCTCCTAGGCTAAAGTACTCCCAAATCCATGTGCATTATGTAATTAGACAATGTTACCTTTGGGTGAACATCATCACTTTGCTGTCTCATTTTGGTTCTTCGAGATATGCACTCATTACAGTAATACCGATTCTTGCCACTTTGGTGGATTCAAATAGTGTTGTTGTAGTGGTGCACATCCCTAGTTTGACAGACAATTTAGTAAGATACATATTCCATGTAGATTTAATATATACATACCAATGTGATATAAATAATGCACAAATAGTATCATTGATATCCACATCAGTTGCTATAATCTTGGGTCTAACCCATATAATTTATCAGTACAGTAGGGAGTGTAATCAAAACAGTCCATGGTTCCCTACGCACAAAAATTGGCAAAACCATGCCTCAATGGATACGAAACATGCTGATATTGCATATCAAATTAAAGAGCATGAATTAGTGATCTAACTTCAGAAATCGCATGAAAAGATGTTTTTTGTAGGGTCGATTCAAAGATTCTGCCAGAAAACCCTTCAAAAAAATATTTGTTACTTTAATTTTTTTTCACCAGTCTGAACTGAACTGGTCTGGTCGGGCCGCACTGGGTTGGACCGACTTGTCGGGTTATGATTCAGTTCAATTGGGTCATGTATTCGGGTCATCGGTCAACCTTTACTTGGGTCAGTCAATCGGACTGTTGGGTTATTGGTCGAGTCTGGTCTGGTCAATGGGTTATGTTGCATGAACTTGGGTTGTCTCAAACCGAGTCAACCTGCCTAACACAGCCGATTCCTGGGTGAACCTTGAACCCTACTGGGTTGCCTCGGCGATGACCCGTCATATTGAGTTGAGTGATATCACTATGCAAACTCTAGCGGAGAGTGAGGGAGTGTCCAGAAGATCCACGTGACGTACCACCTATCGTCACGACCGTGACGATGACTCCTACGTTTCTATGTAAAAATATTTTGGTTTTGTTGGTGGGAAATTCCGGCTGCTGCCATTTTTCGACAAAATCCCTCCCAAGACCCCCTTTTTAACCCATAAGTTTGATTTTTTGGGTTCTAAAACCATGGAGGTTGGTGTTGATACCACTTCTTGGGGAATTTAATCCCAAAGATCGTCCCCTCACAGTGATTAGAACACGCACAAACAACTAGAGAGTTGTATAGAGAAATAACATGAATTAGGGACTTGTTTAGGGACTAGATTCATACGTGTATTGTAGTTTGGGAAGCCTCCACAAGCTTAAATCTCGAAGATTGGTCCCACGAACGAGATCCAGTACTCTAGGGTCTTCTGCAGTCTTCCACTTGGATCCTCACCACAACTTTGTGAGTGAATTGTGTTCTCATGTAGTGGTGATTGTAGGAACCATAGAGTCTATTTATAATAGTTTACCCAGCCGTAACCACTCCTACAATGGTTGGGCTGGGCCCATCCCTCTAAATGGGCCAAACTTCTATGGGCCCGAATGAAGCACTTGTATTGATGTAGCCCAAAACCCAACATAACCCTAGTATCCCAAGCCAGACCCTTGATTCTAATGCACAAGCAATTGAGATGGTGAAGCAGTTGACTGAATGCAGAATGGATTCTGCACCTTCGTAGGAATGATTACTACAAAGAAGGTGAAGCTAGAAGTTCCATACTTTGTTGGACATTCTGCACCTACATATTATTCCTTTATTGGTTAGATTTTCTAGAATAAAATTTTTATTGGTACAACTTGACGGAGGAGTGGAAGCTTAAATTTGCTTACTTACGATTGGCTGGTGTTTAAAAATGATGGATTTCCATGAATAGAGGCTCAATGTTAGAAGACTTGAGTCTAGGACTTGGGAAGAGAACTTGAAGCAGTCATCTATAAGGTCTGTCTGCAAATTGGAGTGTTGGAAGTCTTACGTCAACAGTGTCAAGGGAAAGGCTGAATTCAATTTACACTACCAAAGGAAATTGAGAGAGCACTAGTTAATGAAAGGAGCCTGAAGTTGAAGATAAAGCTGAAGTGATCACAACGAACTGTGATTTTAAAGAAGAGACTGTGCCTGAAGCTTCATAGACGGAAGATTAACAGGTAGAAGATTCTACTGAAGTGGTTTATGTTGAAGATAACTGCAGACAAAGCTGAAACAGTGGGAAATGAGGTAGTGGTTGAGAGCTTTCCACAAGAAATCTTTAGCATTCATATTGCTGTTTTTGAAGAGGTAGAATTTGTGCCTCAATTCTTCGATGAGAAGGCTCCCAAAGTTGAGGACTTTATGGATAAGACATTCACGGTTGATTTTGATCAGAGATTGACTGATTGAGCACATAGAGTTCGTCATTGTACCAAATTTCTTTGAAGAGAAAGCTTGCTGTCTTGAACTCAGAACTCTCTACTGCCAAATCTATGTAATCTCCTATGATGATTCAAACACTGGAACCAGATCCTATGCCGGATTAAAAATAGCTTCAATTACAATATTTATTTCTTGATTACCCATAGTGAACTAACCCTGTTGGAAACCTATAGCCAAATTTAGGCTTGGTTCTCCTTGGCCTGGGCTTCCAAGCTGGCTAGTGCTTATCCAGCTGGGCCTATGCATCCATGATTTTCCCACTAGGTAGTGCTTAACTTGAGGGTAAATTATATGTTCCAACACCTAGACAGTTTGGACTTCTATCCTAGAAACAGATGGAGTCTCACCGGATCACTTAACAGCACTTAAGTGGTGGTTCCTGTTTCCATAGGCTCCTATGATCATAATGGCAAGTCAATGGTCTCTGGGTTCAGATTCAGTAGGGTTTCTATTCCTGGGCCTCGGAAATTTTATCCTTTTCTTATAGATGATTTCATCCCTCTTGACATTGATCCATGCCTATTAAATTAGACCTTCTGCTTTAGAGATGCATATGCATTTATCATTCCCATAAATCTTATGTGGTCTGTTCTCTTCAGCGAATGTTTCGATGGAAAAATATTTTCCTGGAATTACTAAAATGCAAAAAGTATTGGAAAGAGAATTTAGTTTACTAAATGCAATACAAAATTTTGAAAAATGAATTCCATTTTAAAATTCCGGATTTCTTTTCTAGAATAAATGCTGGCATCTGGGTCCATGAGACACCTCCTATGGTGGGCACCTACCTCAAATTACGGTTGAATTCTTTTCCTCATTCAACAATTCCAAAATGTGCTTCCTTGTCATATAAAATCAAACAAGAGGGAATCATATAGAAATATGAAAAATTTCTGTATATGGAAGTCTTAAATAAGGACTAAGACCCTGCATGCTAAAGAATATCATAAGTATGTATGCGTTTCTGTTTACTGATCCTTTTTTTATCTGAATGGAAGAGGGGACACTAGCCTCTTGGGGATGTTCTGGACCCATTGAATTTTGAATCCCACATGAAAAACTTTGTGATGTCGACATGGCTGGAAGGAAAAATAGGAATAAGCTGCTCCCTATTTGAAGGTCAGGTTCTTCTGAAAGTTGAGGTAGCAGTTTGACCTTTTTGGTACTGGGGTCCAACTGTATGAATGACATACAACGCAACAAGTGCACAAATGACTTTAATCATCTAGGAGCTTCATGTCTATCTCTGATGCTGAGATAAATGCTTCCTGCTCTTTATTGGCATCAAACATCTTCGTCTTACAGAACCCTCACATAAGCTTTCCCTACTGGCATGCCCCAATGAATTTCATTCTGATGCTTGCTTTAAAGTTTGGCTGTTCTATGTGCTTCATAATTTACGCATTGTTTCTTGGACGATAGTTTGTATTACTTGGGCTGTTTGTCAGATTGTTATTGGGATATGTGAAGGCTGGGAGATGGGATTGCATCTGATTAAACATGGATATTGCTTCCTATGGCCAATAAAAATGGGTGTTCGGAAATCTCCCTTCCATTTAACCCTGAAACCCTATGTAAATCGCATGCAACTTTACTGGTACACTGTTATTGTGGTTATGGTTTTCTTGGTTTCTGTTATCTCTATTTGTTGGTTGAATTAAGAATCTGTTTTGTCAAAGTTGTGTGCAAATATGCTAAATTACCGATATTTTCCAGGACAAACCCGGTGCAAAATGTGGAAAGAACATTCCAATTGACAAGAGCAGATAGAGATTTATTACTAAAACCCGAGTACGATGCTCAGGTTTGGTAATCATTGTTTAAATGTCATTTCGTGTTTATTGAGAGATTATGGTCCTGTGATGCAATGTTCAGATTATGTAAAATGTTATTTTGTAATTCAGGCTTGGTGTATTCTTCTCAATGATAAGGTTCCATTCAGGATGCAGTGGCCTCAGTATGCGGATCTTCAAGTCAATGGTATGGACATTACGGGTCAATTTTTTTTGGGTAATTCAGTGACCTTTTTTTAACATAGACCAAGTAATGTTTAGTTTTTTTTTGACATAACTGTAAGTAGTATAAATTATTATTCTGCTTATATAAGCCAATGAACTTCGTTAGGCTCGGTAAGAAGTCTCTCAGCTTTTCACGGTGTATCATTGCTTCCCTTGGTGATGCTTCTGTTGCTGCTTCTGATGTTATAACAATGATGATGTTGTTATTGTTATTTGAAGTGAAGAAACTACTCTGGGTTGTAATCGCGATATCTGTTTGAAGTGGGACAGATTTGGACTGTTTAAAGTTCTGATACTGCTTCCTGTCTGAAGTTGAATAGAATTTTTGGGAGGTCAACTATTAGCCAACTAGTGCTTCAATAAATAATGAATATAGTAATGGCACAATAAGTCTGGATTCTTTGCTTTTGATGTTGGGCTTGAGCTTGGAGCTCTATTTATATACTTGATCACAGGGTCCCCAACTACATCCGATGGCTGGGAGCAACTGGGCATGTACCCCAACACCTGGATGCACATGCCAAAGGGTTTTCGAGGCTTTCAGCCGTCGAATGTGCACTGGACGCCCAGCGCAGCTTGAGAAGATCAGAATCCATGTCAGGGAGGAAGGGTTAAACTAAGGGTTGACTCTGGTTTCCATTGACTTTTTAATAAATTAAAAAAGAGAAGGTGAAGTTAATTAGTTAAAAAAGTGATGATTAGGGGCGTAGATCTCGATTTTTAACTTAAAACCCAGGTGGAGCTCAGAGCATGTTGGTGGTAACGGAGGGACCGTCACGTGCTGCCCACCTCCGCTTTAGGTACTCTATTTTGGCCCATTTCCCATTTGATAGAGCTGTTTGGAGAGCAAAGATTCTTGTGGCCGATCGCTTGTAGGGTGGGATGTTCATGCGGTGTTGCCTTGTCTCTTCCCTTTTTGTTATCCTTTTCTTTTTTTTCTTTTTCTTTTATTTTACCCTCTCTCAGATCCATGTAGTTGACCCCATTTAGTTGGGAAAAGGCTCAGACGCTCAGTTGTTATTGTTGTTGATGCGTGTGGGACAATGTTTTACTTAAAGCTGATTTAGCCATTTGGCCTTTCTTCTTCTTCCTCCCCCAAAAGTGTAGTTTAGTTATTTGTAAGTACAAAAATAATTTTGAAGTCCTTTACCACATGTTCACTTTGTATTCTTGATCAGTGTGGTGCCAATGCCATTTCCCTAAGTGCAGTTGAATGTATCTATCAGTAACATGTCTCATTAATTCGTGCTTGAGAGGATCCAAAAAAAAGTAGAGCTGTATGGTTAAAGAAAGGGAGAACGGCTCCAGCCACTGCAGGGTTTGGAGAGGGTCGTAATGTACGCAGCCTGACCCCGCTTTTTGGAGAGTTTGTTTTCTGAAAAGCTGTATAGTTGCAGTTTATTATATATTTATTGTTCTTGTGCAATATAACATCTGTGCTCATTGTATTCCCCCTTTATTTTAACTGAGTAGGTCAATTGAACAGTGTTTTCGGGCCCACCTATTATTTTCCTTATTATATATTTATATCATCTATTATTAAAGTATGTCCTATGTACTTATCGTTGGTGATCTTTATTTTTTAATTGATAATATCTCGTAGGTGTGGCAGTTCGTACAACCAATAGACCTGGATCTCAGCTGTTGGGAGCTAATGGTCGTGATGATGGTCCAGCAGTGAGTTTTTGTCATTAAACTTATGGCTAACTTTTTTAGATGCTTATTTCTTTGTCAGCATTTTTCCACAACTTGAGCACGCACTTTCTTTTTAGTACTTTTTTCACTCGTTGAGGGTTTTACTGTTCTCCGCTCCCCGGCTTCCCCTGTCCCTCCCACTTCTATCCCCTGTTCCTCCCTCTCTCTGAACAGTTTACACATTTAGCTGCTTTATTTATTCCTCGATTTTGGGTTGTAAAATTTGTTTATTTATTATTATTGTTTTTTGGTCTCTCAGATCTCTACATGTACAAGAGAGGGAATTAATAAAATCACATTATCAGGATGCGATGCTCGGATTTTCTGCTTAGGGGTGAGGATTGTTCGGCGACGAACAATCCAACAGGTATCCTTTCTAGCACTTTTTGTGTGGGAAGAATATATTTTTTTTTCTTTTGTTTGGTAAAGAAAATATATGTTGGGAAGAATATTGAGATTATAGGAATGTTATCATATCTTTTGGTGTTTCAATTTACTTTGCTCAAAGGCAAGCGTCATCTTTGACCCTCCCTTCTTTGTGTTGTGGTTTCAGTTCACCTTGTCTTCCTTAGTTCCTTAGCTCCTTAGCTCCTTAGCAAGAGGATTGGTATCAACATGGTTGAATGTGGTGCAGTTGCAACTAGAAAGCTATAATTACTTTTTCTTTTTTTCCTTCTTATTTTTAACCAAGAAACCTGGTTATCATGCAGTGTGTCCTTCCAGATTCTAAAAAAACAACTGCCTTTGTTAAATTTTTTCAGCTTTCTCCTGGATCTATTTTTTCACAATTTAATGAATTACTTTCTTGCTGCTCCTTGAATCAGATGCTGAATTTGAATAGTCAGGCTTTTTATTTGTATATTTAGTGTGCTCAATTGTTTGTTTCTCTGTACTCTATGCTGTCCTCAGATGCCTGGGAGTTAACATTCTTTACCCATTGTATCATTTTGAAATTCCTTTGGTGAATTGCATGGGTCTCAGTTTTGTGGTTTCCCTTTTTGTAATAATCTAAAACTATTAGTAAAGCATGCTGAATGCATCTGCAGACTTTGTTGATACGAAGAGAATGAAATCCTTGACCTGCTATCTTGAGATACTACTGTTCCATTTATGTCCAACCTTTTGCTTCATTAGCATAACTGCTGAAATATGTTTATATCTGATGAGATGGTGGAATGGCAGAACATGATCATGTGACTTAACTCAATTAGGTGTTTTGGGGCATTATTGAGAACAGTAGCTAGGAAAGTAATTTAGATCAGGAATTCAGATTACATATCAAGCAGTCATCATTCTTCTATTATTTTCTTGCATGCCTCTTGTATTTTGCTTCTTACCTTCAATTCTACCTTTCTAATTGATGAAACGGTTTCACCTCTTAGCCATCGTCATCAAGTGATTTATTCCTCATAGAAAGACAATTTATAGCCATGTGGGACCTAACATTTCTATTTCACTGCTTGAGGCCACTCTCAAATATTGTTCGATCCATGTTATCAGTCTTTTTTAAAAAGAAAAATTTGTTATTACTGATAACTGGTTCATGTTGTTATCCATTTATTCTCTAGGTTATGAACTTGATTCCAAAGGAGCAGGATGGTGAGCTTTTTGATGATGCTCTTGCCCGTGTTCGCCGTTGTGTTGGCGGCGGGACTGCCACTGATAATGCAGATAGTGACAGTGACCTGGAAGTTGTGGCAGATTCAATCACAGTCAATCTCCGTTGCCCTGTAAGTCATAATACATGTTTCATTTGGAGGTATATGTTAGGTGGGACTTATATTGATTTGATTTCCAAATATTCTAATTTGTCAGTTATGCTAGCTAATAGTCACTTATCCGCATCAAAGTTTCTTTAGTTTTAAATTTTTTTTTTGCACTTATAATCACTTACACTTGCAAAATATTTATTGTTCTATTTTTCTGTGGAAAAACTTCATGTTTCAAAATTCTTCTCTGACTGTGACCTTGGTATTCCTTGATTCCTTGCTAATTTTAGGCACCAACACTAATATTTTCTAAACAATGCCATACATTCCACAGCGGTGACTGACATATTGGAGACAGATCTATGTCCCTCTCTTTTTTAGATAGTGTTTGAACTGTGTTGGTTCATTGTGTGAGACTGTGGAGTGAAAGACAGATTAAACATTTGTAAATGTAGAAGTTTAAGAAGATTAAAGTATGAGATTAATCATATAGGGACTAGGGTTATAGCTGACCCTAAGTGGTTGAGACAAGGCTCAATGGAGTTGAGTTGAGTTGGTAGCAACTTGTCTATTTAGGATTATTTGTGTTTTGTCCCCACTTTTCGGGAACCGATGTGGCCTAGCAAGCCCATCTTACGCCTGTATGGGCTGGCCTTAAATCTGGTTAAAGCTTTATTTAGGCTGTGAGCTCCCCTTGTCCCAGGCCCTGTGACCAATTATTTTTATGTTATTTATTATTCTATGTTATGCTTCACCTTCCTCCCATCCCATGACCCCCACTGACAGGAAAAGTCGCTAGTTTTGTTTAGGTTAATTGGCTGGACCAGTTCCCCAACATAGATCTATCCTATGTTCTGTAAGGTGACAACTTTTTTAAAGAGACGGTGTAAGAATTGTATTATCCATAGAACCCCCGGCCCCTCCACCACCCCCAAAAAAAAAGCAAAGTCTGAAGCATTCTTTTATCTCAGGAACTCATGAGGGACAAATGATTCGGTCATTTCACAAAACAACTTTTCCCATCCTTCTCCCCTTCTGAATATGATTATCAGCTGTCAAAATATTCTCCAAAAAAGGCAACCAATGTGCCAAATGCAATAATTCCAGATCACCATATAAGGTCTTGCCACCATGTCGGTGCATTTGGAAATCCCCACCCCTGTAAAAAGGGATGGAAGAGAACTTTTTTACGGATAAATTTGAACTGTGCAATTTAGAGACCATCTTTGTGAGAGGTTCTTTCTTAACTGTTTATAAGAAATTAGAGTTGAGAAGTTATGTTTGTTGCAAATCCATTAAAATCAAGACGTTTTGTAGGTCATTATTATTGCATTTCTCCATTGTAGGACCACTGACATGTCAAGAAGGTATTCAGTTGTACTCTACTGATATGGCAGAAATTTGAATTCATCCAATCATATGGTCCTCAGAAGTAGCTCTGGACAACTTTTGCATGTAGCTGTGTTAGAATAAAACAACTTCGTATTAACCATTTTGTTATTTAACTTGTAACATCAATTTTGCTAGTTTAGAGCCCCAATTTTATAATCTAGTGAACATTAGATGGCAGTGATTCAGTTTAACAGTTTTCTCAGGAATCTTATTTTTGTGCCTCTTCGAACTTCAGATGAGTGGGTCTAGAATGAAGATTTCTGGCAGGTTCAAGCCTTGTGCACATATGGGCTGTTTTGATCTTGACACTTTTGTTGAACTTAATCAACGTTCCAGGAAGGTATGAAGTTCATATTAATTTATTCTATTATATACTCATCATTTTGCTACTTTATGTATATATATATTAACTATATTTAAACTAGAATTATACTTTGGCTGCAGTGGCAATGTCCCATTTGTCTCAAGAACTACTCATTGGAGAATCTCATCATTGACCCATATTTCAATTGCATCACAACCATGGTAGTGGTTACTCTTGACCATCTGAATTGTGGTCTCTGGTTGTTCATGCTTATTTAATTATTAAATTTGGTGCAACAGATGAGAGATTGTGGTGAAGATGTTAATGATATTGATGTGAGGCCTGATGGTTCATGGCGGGTAAAGAATGAAAATGAGCGTAGGGATCTTACTCAATGGCACTCACCTGATGGCTCTTTATGTGTTACTGAGGGAGATGTGAAACCCTTGGAAACTTTAAAACAGATCAAACAGGAAGGTGTTTCAGAAGGACACACTGGTCTGAAACTGGGTATAAGAAAGAACAGTAATGGACATTGGGAAGTCAGCAAACCTGAAGAAATGCGCACCCTGTCATCTGGAAATCGATTACAAGAGAAGTTGGAAAACCATAGCCCGAAAGTCGTGCCTATGAGCAGCAGTGCTACTGGAAGTTGTCGAGACGGTGAGGATCCAAGTGTTAACCAGGAGGGCGGTGGACATTTTGATTTCTCTACTACCAATGGCAACGAGTTAGATTCTATTTCTTTGAATTTTGACTATACATATGGAGTGGCCAATGGAAATCTTTCTGCAGCGGATGCAGCTGTTATTGTTCTCAGTGATTCAGAGGAAGAGAATGAAAATTTGAATTCTACTGACACAGCCTATGAGACTGTTCAAGCAGATCCCTGTGGCATTCCTTTTCCTGTCCCCGTCCCTGGAGTTCCTGACTCGTACCATGATCCCAGTATTCCCACAAGTAGTGGTTCTTGCTTGGGTCTCTTCGGTGGTAACAGCAATGATTTTGGGATGCCTCTGTGGACACTGCCATCTAGTACTCAGGCAGGCTCTAGTTTCCAACTATTTGGTACTGGTACAGATGTCGCAGATGCCTTTGTTGATATGCAGCATAATTCTGTTGATGGCTATATGCTGACTCCAGAGACAGATGGCGGAACAACTTCAAGAGTCCCGGATGCTTCTGTTTGTCAGCCCAATCCTGATATAAATGATGGCTTGGTTGATAACCCACTGGCATATGGGGGGGAGGACCCCTCTTTGCAACTTTTCCTGCCCACTTGTCCAGCAGGTGTCTCAACAGAGTCTGAGCTAAGAGACCAACCTGATATGTCAAATGGTATCCGCTCAGAGGACTGGATTTCTCTCAGGCTTGGTGGTGGCAGTGGCGATGGGAGTGGGAATGGAGGCCAAGATAACTCTGAAGCTGCAAATGGGTTGAATTCAAGGGAGCAATTTTCATGCCAGGAGGGTAGGTTGGAATCTTTAGCTGATACTGGTATATCCTCTTCCTATCACATTCCAATATTTTACTTTCCTTACATGCTTGCTATCAGAGGAGTTGGTAGATTGTTACAAACTTACAATACCAAGTGCCTTAGATGTGTGGTGTATCTTTGACTTCTAACTACTGACAATTTATCTGTTGTCTGTCCTATGGAAAAGAAAGAAATGCCATGGAGACCACACTAATCACCCTTAACCTGCCTTGCCTAGATCAGGATTGTGGATGTCTCCTCGGGCAACTGTAGATCATTTTTGTGGCTTATTGCATTCTGAATGAAATGACCTGGAGGGGGCCCCTTAATGATGCTGTTTAGCATTCCTCGTTGTGAAAAGAGTACATAGGTCAATGATCCCACTTAATATTTAAGAAAACTCTCAATTTTCTTGACATGCTCCTAGAAATTCCCAATACTTAATTTTGCATACCATCCAAGTGAGACTAGGATTTAAGGTCCAGGATCTTCTGGTCATCTTTAATTGGCTGTTATACTAAAAGTTCTCTCTTTGGTGACATGGACTTTTTTTTTTTTTTTTTTGGGCAGCTACTTTGCTTCTGGGTATGAATGATATCAGATCTGACAAGACAACTACAAATAGGCACAAATTGGATAGCCCTTTCTCTTTCCCTCGCCAGCCACGTTCTGTAAGGCCAAGGTTGGATCTTTGTATAGACTTGGACTCGGAGTAAATTCCATTGGCAGTGAGACGCTGGTTCTGTTTTTGGAGATATTGGAGAGGGTACCTTTGGAAGGACCTTGGTGATCAGCTCCCTTTTTGAGTTGCAGATTGCTGTATTAGAAATTGTGAATATCAAGCATTTCCTCCGCAAGACGGAGATTTTGGTGGCATGAAGTCTTGTCTCCGCATGGTCCATCTAACTGGATACTGCTGCTGGAAAATTACTGGGACTAACATCTACCCTTTATCCCTAGGTGAGTCCTGATCTTCAGTTCTCCCATCTTCTGCTTGGGTTTCATTTATCCTATTACACTATCTCTAATGATGTTTCTTGGCCTACCAGGGCCAATACAAATTTTCCTTTTCTGGTTTCCCTTTCCCCCAATCTGAAGTTTTGCAGGTCTTGCGACATCACATTTGCAGTAAATTGAACATTATGAAGAGGCTAAATATAGCAAACATTGTGAAATGTGCCCTACCTGCATTTAGATTCCTACAGGGAAGCCTTTTACCCTTCTGTACCCTACCTGCTTTGTTCAGATGTTAATGGGGGTGCAATTAGCCTGTAAATGAATGTCTTCCAATGGCCGTTTTATTTAATGGAATATTTTTTTTCCCGGGAAACTGTGCCTTTACATGTAATTTAGCAAAGGGTTTTGGATGTAAAGTGAAATGTAAACAACAAAATATGGAATGATTTGGATTTAGTGAGATATAGTCACATGGGGTGATGTTAAAAAAAAAAACTTCATTTCCCCTCCCAGTTATTCCCTTTGCAACCAAAAAGAACCTAGATTTTGTTATTAGGAAAAACAGCCTTAATTCCAAGATGATGTTGAAGGGTGAGGGAGATATGGGCAAGGGGGTAGGAGGCGGCTAGGGAAGATACATAGTGTGGCAGAGTTGGGTGGAGTGCAGGAAGGGAGGATAGGAGTTCAAGGGTAATTTATGGTCCGCTTGTTTGAGCCCTGTCTGTTTTATGATTGTAAAGAAAAATATATTCAAGAGGAACTAGAGATTTACAAAAGAGGCAGCGGTTGTTAAACTATCGTTTGCCAAAGGTGCTTCAGCTATTGAAGCGAAGATATCTGGTCTGATTAGGGATGCATCCTATATATTATGTCAGTTAAGGGATTGTACAATTTCAAAAAGATAGGTGCCAACTTTAAAGGTAACAAAAAATTCCCTAGATCAAAGGACGGTGTAGACGATTTTTGAGTTGGTCCATATTTCGGTTAGAGATATTTCACGTCTTATTGCAGATTGTGCTTCAAACAAAGGGCCTCAGCGCTTCCTTTAGTAGGGTTTTCTGTTATTAAATAATATGTTATTAGTAACATTTTCTTATCTCCATTCAACAAATCTATTGCCCAACTTGTCAAACCTTGTTGAGGTTTGTTAATGATCGCACACATTTTAAATTAAAATATTATTAGTCTGATTATAGACTTTGGGTGGGTCATTATTGAAACTGATTTATTGGGGTCCGATGGTTGGTCAGGATGCATCTGTATGTGAACATTGTCTTGCTTATGATAAATCCATTTTAAGGTCGGGGTCAATGTATCATTAGGGTTTGGTTTTACTTTACTAAAAATTATACTATTCCTATGATTCCATATAAAGTAACATAAAATGATAAAATTTGTAAAAAAGTGTTCCGAATCATGAAAGGAAATATAGTTGGGATTAAAAGAAATACATAATAATATGCTTGAAAGAGGGGGCTGGGAGTATCGTGGTATTTAGTCCTATTAGGCAAGTTGCCCAGATGCGCTTAGTGAATTCGCATGATTGGAATAAATGCCAAACGGTTTCTGCTTGGAATTACAAAGGACACAATGATCTTCCATAGAGGTCCATTTTCCTAAAAGATTCCTAGTTGGAAGTCCACCTTGGGAGATTCTCTGGGAAAACATCTTAAATTTGGGGTGGATATGGATCTTCCAGAATAAGTGTCACCAATGTGAGCATAGAGATAAAAAGAGCACCTACTGGATGAACCAATAGTGTTAGTAGGTGATTCATTACTTAAAAATTTTACAGCCAACTTCACGGAAAGGGTCCCGAAGATTGATGTAGTGCATCGCCATTGATCCTGTTGTGTTCCAATGGGTATTGATAAAATAGAAGAAACATAATATGCAAGTAGGAAAGAGTGAAGTAGATTAGTATTCCTCCTTATTTGACATAAAATCGCTTACCTTCTTTTCCTCCAAGGATGTAGGAATGGGGCAATGCAATGCGGCAAGGGTTCTTGCAAAAGGGGTCCTCAATATAGTAGGTATCCAAGGGTCCCAAGAAAAATCAGTAAGTTGATCATTGCCAATTGTGCGGGTGCACCATTGGGTTATGGAAGGTAGAACTGCAGATATACCATTCCAGGGCCATGACCCTGTCTTCCTAATAGTCATAGGATGAAACAAAGCTTCTCTTTGGAAAATATTGAGCCCTGTTTTTTTGATAGAGAAAAGTAGAAAAGGCAAAAAGAGGGGGGATAATTTGGTTATTTTTCATAAAATTTCAAAAACTTGACTTGTTTGGATGCATTTCGCAAGGAAAACGCTATCTTTCTTTGTGCATCGTCAAGAATATGTTCGAAGATAATCAAAACCTCGACACGAGTCGGCAATGGTGTGGTGATTGTAAACATCAAAACAGAAAAGAAAAGAAATGGGAAAATGGATCAGGGCTGAGGGATAAAAAGGGGTGGGCAACTATACGAGTGGTTCCACATGATGTGGGTTGGGTTGACAACAAAAGAGACGGACATGAAATAATGGAATATATAATTTTTTAATGATGTAGAATTCTCTAAAATAAATAAATAAATAAAGAGGAAATAGAGATGGGCGAAATTCTATAAGAAAGATGGGAAATAGGAGGAGGAGAGATAGACACAACAATTTTTCCATAAAGTCCTACGAACATAAGATTTTGAAAGTAAGTGAGGTGGAAAAAGTTAAGTGCCAAATCAGCATACAATAATTATTACATTAAATGATCTTGTTAGGTAAAATTTTCACCCAACTTGTCCCAGACATTCATATTTATAGGAGTTCGCATGAAACAGGTATAAGTTTCCCACCCCTATATACTTTTTTCCATTTTTCTTTCGAACAAATAAGGCTAAAAGGAGTTTTAATTACTATTACTAGAGCAAAAGAATAAGTGAGTTTGTTTGCCTAGAGAATAAGAAAATAAATTTGGAGCAGGTGAGTTCAGTAAAAAGGAAGAGGTGGATCACCAGGTGTCCATTGCCCAACATGTGTCATCTTCTCTTTTTCTTCTATGGAAAAGATCCCCTTACCCTCTTATGTTCAGTCTTGTCATAATACATACATTTAACTCATTCGCCCCCTTCCAAAATATAGGCAAGATATAAGGGAATGATAATAATTTTTTTAGTAGAAAAAAAAAAAGGGTCATAATTAACCCAAACGTATTTAAGCATCATTTTCAAGGTGAATTTATCACCGTTTTTTCAGATAGGATGATGAAAACTCCATCCCCTCAAGTCTCATCGGTGCTGGTCATAGTGGAAAGATATTGATCCCAGGTTCGCTGTATCAGTTTTTATCAGGGGATTTATCCATTTTTTTTTTTAATTAGAATTTTTTACGATCTATAGTTTGTACCGGTCCACATATACGAGGTAAGTCAGGAATTGATTATGGTTTCTGCCTATCATGGTTTTAGGTATTAATAGTATAAAATTGACTGATCCAAACTGATACGGGCCATCCAAGATTGGTATTTTATCGGTATCAGATACCCAAGAACTAAATCATGCCGATACTATACAAAATTTGCCAGGGGATTGATCCGACACCGATTCCTCTCCAATATATATATTTTTTTTGGGTAATAATTCCTCTCTAGTATCCAAAGTGGTCGAACGGAAAAGGAGAGAGTTACAGCTTCACTTGAGGTGGCAGCCCAAAAAGTCACATTGTTCTCATTCCATGCCACGTGGCAATTTCGGCATGACAACGATTCCAATGGCTATGCCAGAAAGTTCACCTAATCGGTCTAAAAATCGAATTACGTCAATAGAAGAGAGAGAGAGAGAGAGAGAGAGAGAGAGAGAGAGAGTTTCAAAAGTGGAAGGAGCAGAGTAACAAAACGAAATTTCGAGCGGGAAACACATGAGCTTGCAGTAACAAACAACGTTGACGAGATTCAATTAGGAAGTGGTTAGGTTAGAGAACTTGGAAGGGATTCGTTAGTCTTTGTATTGGATCAATCTCTCTCTCTCTCGTCTGGAACTTCTGCATTTAGTGCGATCTCCAGAACCGGAGGGGACCGTACGACTGGTAATAGCTAATAATCCGTAGACTTCCCTTGTTTGATTCATTCATGCAATCATTTCCTCGGATCCTCAATCTCTCTCTCTCTACCGTTCCAACTTTAAACTCTTGCCTTATTTTGAATTGGATTCTGTACTTAAGAGAGAGTGTCTGTGATCTCTGCGATACAGTTTTCCGGAAACCCTAGTTTTACGGGTCTGAGTCCAAAATGTGGCAGTTTCTATTAGCCGCTGCGGTGGCTGGATCTAGCTTCTTCGCCCAACGCTTCTGTTGGAATGGAGATCCTGAGCCGACTGTGAAATCTGAGCAGCAGGACAATGACGTGGTGGAGGCTGAGGAAGAGCTAGTACCCGTCGATCATGAGAAATCTCAAGTTCCGCCTCCTCTGTTTGGTTCGCCTTCTCTGATCTCAAGTGGGTTGTGTCAATTTTCTGAGTCTTTGAACTGTGAGGTGAGGAGTTCAAGGACGGGAGAAGAGAGTATCTTTAGATTCTCTAGTTTGGGTGGTGAGGGTGGAATTGGGTCTTCATGCGGTTCGAAAGGTTCAGTAAAAGCGGCCGCTGAGTTTCCTGCATGTAAGAGAAATGATGGTGTTAAGAGAAGACTTGGGTCTAAGAAATATGAGAAGTCATCTACAGGCCGTCGTGTAGGAGTGGTGGAGGAACCGAGGAAGAAGGGAAGAAGGTACTTCCTTTGCTTGAAGAGGAGGAGGACCAGCAAGAATGCTATTGCGAGATGCGAACCACGTTCCTCCACAGGTAAAACTTCTTTATTTTCTAAGTGAATCTCATACTTATAATTCTGGTTGAGCATTTCTGGTTACGACTTTTCATTGCTCTTATTAAGGCCAATGTCTATTTTGCCTTCTATTGTTCTGAATGGATGTGATCTCCGTCGAAGAGATTTTTGAGTTTGTTTTAGATCCTATTTGTTGATTTTTCATCCATCTAAGTTGTATAGTGCAATAACTGGATGACATTTCCACTTCAGATGTGTTCCGCGACTTGAATTGTTGATTGGACTATGGGAATTTCGCAATTGGGAGGATTAGATCCTCCAAAATGATTTGAAAAGGGATTAGATCCCGTTCTTTTCTTGTCTAAAGGAATTGGGCTTTTTGAATTTGTGTCGGATTTTGAAGCTTTTCTTTCTTTCTAAATAATGGTGGAAATTCAACTGAAATTTCTCTACAAAGTATGATGGCTATGAGGTAATTCTAGCTAGGACTCACCTACCACATCCCCATTGGTTATGGTCTGTGTAGGTTATGCCAAAAAAGACCTATGGTTCTACCTGAAACCAACCCTAAGAGGTCCTGTATTCTGTGATAAAGCTTGGGCCTTGAAGATTATGCTTAGCTAAACATGTGGTCCTAGATAGAATGGAATTACAGCATTCATTCAAGCAACTAATCAACTATATCCAACAATTTGTTATGGCTTATATTATTTAGATATTGCTAGTATATGGCAGTTATGAGTGTAATAAGTCATTTATACTGCAACTGGAAGTATTGACATAGTGGCCCATTTTGAGGTATCGAGGTAACCTTCATTATCATCCCCTCAAAGAACACTACAAAGAAGCCGGATCAGATCAAGCATACTGGTTGAACCACAACATCAATTGTCAGTGAATTGTATAACAACTTCTGTGGATCTAAATTTTGTGAAAACAGTACTCTTCTATAGGAGCCACCATTCAAACAACAGAATGCTTGTTGTTTTTTCTTTTTTCTTGGAGTACTCCTGACTTGATCGGTTACTTTATATTTTTGTGAAAGCTTTTATTAAGTTTGAGCTTCATGTTTGTTCATGTGTGGATAGGTTTATGCTTACCATTTTGTTTTTAAATTGATGGACTACATTATAGGTAGCACATTATTTGGCTGGGGACTCAGTGTTGGCATTATGTACATGGTATCTGCTGGAAAAGCTGAAATCAATAAATTGAATACCACTGTACACGAAACTGCAAAAGCTGTGCAGGAGTTACAGAATGAACTTCATCAGAGGAAATCTTATCGTGCAGCACAAAACTCAAATTGTAAGAGTAAAGTTGATGCCAATCCCAGGAATATCAGCAGCCATATGCTCCAACAGCAAGTGATCTCTAATTCAGATGCAAAACAAGAAGACTCCAATTATCCCGAAGATTTAGGCGTTCAAGTTACTGATGATGTTGACTGTGTTAGTTGTGTTCTTACTGAAGAGCCAGAGCCAGAGGCACTAAAAATGGATCAGCTCGAAGCAGAGCTTGAATTTGAACTGCAGAAAATTCCTTGGTGTGTCGCAGAAGAAGCATCGAGCTATGAAGGCAACTTCATAAATTTGGGAGAGGTGAGCTTTCTTGGTACAAAGAGGAAAATATATTATTTCAGCTTCTTTTGCATAAATCACTTCACTAGGCAAAGAATATTCTGTTTACTTGACCTTCATTTGCATTATTGAGGTAGTATAGTGTGTCATATTGTGGAAAGACAGACTTGCTAACGAAAAAATTGAGAAAGGTTGTACCCTTGATATGTTAGATATAACTGCCTTGCCTCTCCTTTTGCAAATCGTACTCTGGCAAACCAAGTTCTTTTCACCCATTGTTATCTGTATTGACTATTGCAATTGTTGATTGAAAGGTAAGAATAATGTTTAACAAGGATTGTTACTTTATGTTGGAGAACCGGAGGAGGCTCTCCAAGTGAACTGGATTTGATTGGAACTGAGCATTTTGATATTCTGGCTCTACGAAAGCAATCAAAGCTAGCTAATAGATTTCCTTGTTTATTTACTGCCTCTAGTGATGGAGGCATGCTGGGAAACCAGTTCAACTGGAAGAACTGCAAACCAAACCTCTCAGCATGCCCACTGCATTTGTATTTCACATTTATTTGACTTACTTGGATTGTTTAGTGTATCGATACATGGTCATATGGTGAAATACAGTAGGGCATTAAATACATGTTGGGTATAAAACTTAAAACCTTCATGTCTCATTGGTTCCCCTATAGGTTTGGTTTTGGAAGTAGTTTCTCAGCTTGACTTGATGTATGGTGGGGAACAGGTTTAAGTTCAAATTTTAACTGACTGTAAATGTTGTGTACTCAGATTGAACTGGAACATTCTCTGAACATCATGAACACTGAACTCTTGGATGATAGCCCACACAAACTAGAAGGCATTTATTTTGACTCTCACCAATCCCATGGAGTAATACCATCTGAATTGGATAAAAGACTCTGTCATTTGCTCATTGAGCAGCAGGAGAGCCAGATCTTAGAGCTTGAAGCCAAACTGGAGTCAAGCCAGAGCAAGCTTTATGAGAAGGAAACAGATCTCCAGGCATTGAAGGATTGTGTTCGTCACCTCACTGAACTTTCTCTTGAAACAACTTCAGGCATGATATTCTGAGCAAACTTTTCCACTATTATTCTTTGGTTGATTTAATCTAACACATTCATTTTGTTCCTTAGATGAAACTGAGGAGGCTGGAACACAGGCCATTGGAGGAGACTGTAACAATTGTACCAACTCGTCATTATCTGCGGAGTTGCTTGGTGATGGTGCTAACAATATGGTGGGGAAGAAATCAATGGTCGGGAAGAAAAGAGTAATGGAGTCCCAATCATGTGATTGCCATTTGAGAGAGAATGAAGTCTCTATAAATGGGTGGGGATGCATGTAATATGCCAGCCTTTTCATTTGTCTTTTAAATTTTATGTAGAGTCAGCATTATCTATATATCCAATAATAAGCATATCAATACATTTTTCTGTGCGCCCATTGGTGCTGCCCGCTGACTTACTGTACACTGGTGGCATGTCTATCCCTCTCCCTTTAAATATCACATATTTTGGGAAATATATGCTTAGGGTGTGTTTGGTAGTTATTTTGGTCTGGAAATAACATTTTGTTTTAAAGCTAGAATTTTTCGTTTGTGTCAAAATTCCTTTTTGGAACCATGTTCCAACATTTATCGTTTCTAGGATTCTTTTTATTCGGTTCGTTTCGAAAAAAATGGAAAAATGAGCAGTGGATATAAAACGGAAGATTATGTTTTCTCATTACCGCAAAACAAAAAAACGTTTATAACATTTTTTTGGATGACTATCAAACGCAGCCTCATTCTTCTCAATTTCAATTGTAGGGTTCCAACAAATTCGGTTGGATTCGGATCAGATCTATGGAGGTTGATCCATGTTTGATTCCATATTCTTAAATTATATTCCGGCCCTTAAGGCTCAACAAAAAGTGCTAGGCCCCGCTGATGGTTAATGGTTCACTTCATTCATTGTTTCACTTGATCAGCGTTAGTTTGGCATGAAATGAAAATATTTTTTTTGCCCGGCAAAAATGTGGGAGCCAAGTTTATAAACACATTCCAATTGATTTTAATCACATGGCTGATGATGTGGTAATTGTTGGTGTATGATGTCTTGTATTCTATCACAATTTAATCCAGGGAGTACTGGTGCAACACTTACACAGGCAGGACGGTAGTCCCATTAGTAGGTTAGCGAGCCGTGGGGGTTACAAGGGGGCAAAAGGCCCCCCTTCATAGCAGAGGGTGTAGGGGGTGCAACCCCCCACTCGAATTTTTTTATTTGAGGGCAATTGTATACTTTTTGGATTAGGGTTTTTCGCTATATATTTGTAGCGAGGGTTTCTTCTTTGTAATGCAAGCAATACTGAGAGGTGTGAGGACGAACATTGTAACCTTATTCTCCATTGATAGTGAAGTAGGATCTCATCTCACCGGGGACGTAGACAATCTTGCCGAACCTCGTAAATCTGTGTGCATTGCTTGTTCTTGTTTTTCAATTATCTTCTACATCGTTTTATGGTTACGTTTCTACAATAATTTCCCACTATATGAATATGTAAGGTTTCTCCTATGGATTATTTTATTTATTATTATTTTTTTTTTAATATGACCCCTGCAAATTAACCACATATGAAATTATGTTTAAAAATACAATTATGTCCTACTTGTTTTCAATTTTGGATTTGAGTGTATGTTTCCCAGAAAGAAGAGAGAATCTCTTCATCCACCACTTCTGGTTGTTGAATGGGATTCATGGAACAACGTCAAAGCATTATAGACCTTCGTAAATAGGGGAGATTGGAGTAATTATGAGATCCTAATGGTGGAATTCTTTTCACTCATTAAAAATAAATAAAACTATTTTTGTAACTTGTGCATGTGTATTTGAATGGTCCAAAATTTTGACACTTAATATTTATTTTTTATCATTTTTTATGTGAATTCAAATTTTACTAGTAAATAAGGTATGATGAGAGCCAAATTTCAGACCAAGTGGATTGTCAAGACTAGTATATGTTGTTACGCTTGGCAAGACATACATTTCCGATTCGATCAATCTTTAAAAAGATAATAATAATATCATTTCCGATTCGATCAATCTTTAAAAAGATAATAATAATTTGGATCCAATTTTCCTTCATCCATAATGAAAGAAAAATCCCCTCATCAATGTCATTGATTTTGGGGTGGTCATACTAAGGCCAGATTGGGTACGATTTCTGTTTTAAAATTGGGTTAATTTTATGAAATAGTCAAAAAAATAGATTTTTTGTCAATTGAAGTTGTTTTGGTTGGATCAATATATAATATTTCAAGAATTAGAAATCTATTTGGTAGTTTAATTTCTAACAATAGATTTTCTATATTTCTTTTGAAGAGGGTGATGGCGATTCAGATTTTCTTCGGCTATTGAAACGTCTAGTATGACATCTAACACATCCCAATACATGAGCATGCACCCCTATATATGTCCTAGGCTCTCAGCCATCAGATGCATATTGGAATATTTATTAGCGGTTGGAAAAGATTTGAGTCCAAGTGATGGTAGCAGGAGGGGTGGGGGCAAAGCTGGGAAAGGAGGTGGAGGTGGAGGGGGTGGGGGCAAAGCTGGGAAAGGAGGTGGAGGTGGAGGTGGAGGTGGAGGTGGGGGTGAAGGTGGAGTAATTGATTTCAATTTATCATAAATAGTAATTGATTTCAATTTATCATAAATAAGGTAAAAAAAAAATAATCATATCAAATATCATAATTTTAATTTATGAAATTGAAACAGAAATCATACCAAATTAGCCTTGAGGGAATTTTTGACTCCCTTAAGCACCTCAAGTGGTGCGTGACTTGGGGAATTGAAAGCATCCATGTAAGAAATGAGTGATGGAAAATGCATTGTGATATCAAATTAGACTATATTCAGGTGGGTTAGTGCATCTTTGTTTGAAGCTACATATAGTCTTAAGAGTACAGTTGGCAACGTTACTTGGGTGAACCAAATCAAAAGGACAAGAGAAACAAAAGACGTTGTGTGGTGTTATATATATTCCAAGTAAACATTGGGTTGTTATTCAAGCAAGGTCACCTTGTTTGAAGGTGGTAGGTGGAAGGTGGAAGGGTTCTTTGAGCCCAGTTGAAAATGGTATAAATTGAATCATCTCATTTATTGGGAGTAAGTTTGAATAGATATCAATATATACAGAGAAAATAAATATAAATTCATTCAAGACGACAGAGATTTGATGAGATTCACACACCGATGTGGAGTGTTACATTCTCGGGTAAAAAAAAAAGATAATTCACTATGTTGGAAGAAAAGTTATAATAGAAATCTCTCAAAAACAACCAAATCAAGGCAAAAAAACTCGGCCAAAAACCCTAAAAGGAAAAACCTCAAATTTTGAAACTCATTCCTCAACAAGATGAGAGAATGTATATATACTTCTCTAAGTCAGGTTGGGTTGTATTGCGGGGAAGATTGGTCCAACCCCTCTATTACCATCACAAATCTTAAAAGAAAAAAAAATTTTAATTTACATCGTCGCCAAAATATATTGAAACTGATCATGAATTCAAGACATACATAACAGAGTAGTTGCTTGATGGGGATACAATACTGAAGGTATACATAACAGAGTAGTTGCTTGATGGGGATACAATACTGAAGGTATAGTCGCTTGATGGGGATACGATACTGAAGGTATGAGGTCTAAGACTAAACATTGAAGTATTATAGGTCTAAGACTAAACATTGAAGTATTATTGACGGCCAACGCAACATCGGATGACTAGAAAAATTATTGTGCTAAACATTTAATATACATAGCCTGATATTACTCCACAGGAGAGGAAAAGCAAGTGGGGCAAAGCTCCCAAAAGACACCCATTTTCCTCCAAAGGGCAAAAGCGAGACATGAGAGGGTCACATCTTCGCCCCCATTCGTTTAACTTTCTTCGTTTCCATTCATTTCCTCGAAGAAGCCATGGATGGGGTAAGGTAAGGGCCATAAGGCTTTATTACCCTTTCTGGTGCTCACATTGCTCTTGTCAACTCTATACATATTCTTGACTCTTCCACGAATCCGGTTTTTTCTTGTGTTCCTGGAATCAGAGAACGGTGATGGGATAGGCATGATTGGATTAGAAATTCTAGAAACCCCTTGGGACCCATGTGGGGTTCCTCTATTGTACGACATGGTCTGCACTCTGCAGTGCATATCGGACAGTTGAAACCCTTAGGCTTAGAGTGCATGCCTGGTGCTTCAACAATCGGATGTACGCTGCAAACCTCATTGGTAGAAGAACTGTAAGATTGGGATCTTTGATCTTTTCAGACAGGTTGGAACTTCCACTCAAAGTCTCAAGTTGTATGGAATCAATCGGGTCCTACTCAACAGTTGGGAACTGTTGTATTGGAATCTTTGACTGTATAGGGTTGGATCGGATTATTTTGCCTTCAAAATACCAATACCTTACTTGTTTGAACCATGGTATTGGGGGTGTCAATTCCCAAAACCGGCCGGACCGAACCGATAACAACACGGATCGAATCGAAGCCTTATTGGTTCGGTTGGGTTTGGAGTATTGCAACTCAAAAACCAAACCGAACCGCATCGAAAATCGGATGAACCCGAAACCAAACCGAAACCGGCTCAAAACCCGGACCGAAACCGAAACCAAACTGGTAAGAAACCGAAACACTCTAAAATTCATTAAAAAAAATCAAAATTTGCATAGTTTTGTATACATTTGTATGGAAAGTCGAATTCAAACTAGACCAAAAACCAAAACCAACCTGGTTACAAATCGATTTAAGAAACCGAAGTTCAGCAGTTCAACATTTGGTCGTTTCCTAATGGCTCCATATCGATTTAAAAAACCGATCCAAACCGAAATGAACCTGATAAATCCAAACCGGTACCAACCAGAACCCAAACCGCACCGAAACCGATAAATCCTTAATGGGTCGATTTCGATCAGTTCCAAAGTCACACCAAAATCGGTGGAACCGGACCAAAACCGCATCAACCCAGACCGTTGACACCCCTACATGGTATCATCCTCTTCCGTTACCAACACTCATTGGCTCATATCGGTTGAGATTGGATGATTTTGCCCCTTATTTTTTTTTTAAATTGATTTTTTTATGTTTTACCCTTGATCTATATCATTACACCGACATGGGATTAGGCGAGAATCAAGATTAATAGGTAAAGTATGTCCAAATCCTCTATGGTGAGCCGTGAGCATCCAATGGTTGGAATGGCCTAACAAGCACCCCAATCATTGGATTTTCACTACCAACTCACCATTCATTGCAAAGAATGTATTTTAAGTGTTACAGTTGGGTTAAATAAACCCTTACAATGTATCGTACTTTTATGTATGAAAATCATCTATAGTTGATGCGGTGAACATCAGATGACTGAGCCGATGCATATTCAATACTCTCAACCATTGGATGTTGACCTACAGAGACCGTGGACTCATAACCAAAGCATCCAACGGTTACATTTACGAAATGCGAAGAACCAAAGACCCATGTAAACTTGTCTCTTCTTAAAAGAAACCTAGACTCCAGAGTCCATTATCTCTGCACTTGATGTAAGTCTTTGCAGAGTTACAGTTACAGAGGAAGCTAAGAAATGTTAAAATATAGTAAGGAGACCCTCAGAAAGTGAAACAAAACCTCTTAATCTCCAAATAGAAAATTCCAGATCCGATTCACCTCCCATCCGTGCGACTTCTTACTAAAACAAATCCAAAAATATATATATAAAAAGAAAGATCATCCAAAGACGCAAATAGAAGCCTTTCGTAGCATTACAATTTACAACTCAACAAGTTAAGGCGACCAACGAAGCAAAGATAGCCCATAGACTAGAGACAGAGGTAGAGAGAGAGAGAGAAATTTGGGAATACACAGAGCTTGTCGGTGCTGATTCGGATTCGAGAACTCCAAATAGCAAAAGCTGCAAGACGGAGAAGACCATAAGAGAAAGAGGAAAGAGAGAAGCCGAAGAGCCCATCCAGCTTCTTCCATCGCAAGATTCCAGCTTTTACTTTGTTTTGGTTCTCTGTTTTGGACATTAAATGCGGTTCTCTTCGAAACCCATCTCGAGTCCAGGTCGTGCAGACAAGTTTCCACCTCCATTAACAAGGTTTTTGAGAAGCAATGTGGGGAGTCGAAGCAGGGGAAGGTCTCGTTCAAGCCCTATGTTTGTGCAAAAGAAGAATGCTTCTGCGGCGGTTGAAACCCAGGAACCTTCTTCCCCTAAGGTCACCTGTATGGGGCAAGTTCGCGTACGAAGATCCAAGCAAGCAAGGGTTACTAAGCCCAGTCGAAGCAGTACCACTACCGCCACCAAACGCCGGTTTCGGTGGATTCGTAAAGCTTTTATGTGTAACTCCTCCATTAGAAAACTCAAGCCGAAGTCGTCTCGTCCTATTTGGCGGAAATGGTTTCTGTTTCTCCAAGTGGGTTATCGGAGAAAAGTCGATTCCGCCAAAGATTCTGCGGTGGGAGAATCTAAACGAGAAGAAACAGATGAAGAAGATACCGACCGAGGAGACGGAGACGAAGAAGAAGAAGAAGAGGAAGAGGAAGATAAGGTTTTTGTTTCTTCTTCCCCACCGAAAAACGCTTTATTGCTCATGAGAAGCAGATCAGCGCCGTACCGAGCTTCCTCTCTGGCTAATCGATTCTGGGGTTCACCCTCTCCGATTGAAGATGCTGCGGATGGGAAGAAAAAGCAGGAAACCATAAACCGCGTCGAAACCGAAGATGGAGAAGAAAAAGAAGAAGAAGAAAGACCCACATCGGGAAATGAAGTCACTTGCAGAGATTCGGCTACAGAATCAAGAAAAAGTTCAGAAACTGAAGAAAAGTTGGGATTATCCGATGGATTACAAAGCTCAAGCAGTGAAAGAACCACTATAACCATCGGAACCGGTAAAATGCCGTCGAAATTAATGGAAGGAGGAGGATCAGCTCAGCCACTGGTACTAACGAGATGTAAATCAGAGCCGGGGAGAAGAACAGGAACAGGAACAGGAAGGTTCGATCCAGAGATGTCCTTCTGGAAGAAACCAAGGTTGCGTTTAGGTGAGAAATGTCCACCACATGTTTACGATTGACTTGTAATTATCTTTTCAGCTGTGGTGGTTTTGGATACTGGAAGTCATATAGTCTCAGAGGCGGAGCCTCACACTCTTGTCTCCCACACTCTCCCACTCTACCTGTCTTGTTTTCTTCTTCTCTTTCTTTGTGTTTTCAATTAACAAATTTTTTTTTTTGGGTGTAGAGAGAATCTCTAAGGAAACAGTGACATATTATTTGTAATTTAAGCTTGGTAATTAGTATATATTATAGAAAAGTTTTGGTCCCATGAGTCTCTTCATCTGACCCCATTGCTGGTGCGACAGTTGACTTGGGAACGAAACTATTTGAATTATTTTCTCTCCTCTAGTGTGTGTGCGTGTGAGAGAGAAAACCAATCTTCTATAGATATAGATATAGATATAGATATAGATATATATAGAGAGAGAGAGAGAGGAGAGAAGAGAAGTACCCTATAAAATTGATGCAGTCTTTTATGAGTCCATATACTCTGCAGTGAGGTGTTGTAAGTATTGGACGGTTAAGAGCATTTGAACACGCACATCTCAAAGGGTTCCCAATCACCGGATGTTCATTGCACTGATACAGTAGTTGTAGAAGATTTTCACACTGTCTTTTAGTTTAGTTGTACCTTGTAATTTCTGTGGGAAAATGTGGACCTAGCCAAACGCATAGGAGCCAAAGTGACTGGCATACACCTATGAAATAGAAAATGTTTCTTCTATTGATACCTTCTTGTGCATTTTCATTGGCCTTCGTAGATACGTAAGAACCACACTCTCTTCTAGGAAATACTTCCCTTTTCTTTTATATAATTGTTGTTATTTATTTATTTATTGGCATCTTGAAATTTTATTGAAGCTTTTCAATTAATACAAGGGAGATGGTCTTCCACGATACCGATAGGAGGATATACTACACATTACACCAATTCTGTTGTGGATAACAGATCATCCACACGGAACATACATGATTAGATGTGTCAGGGAAATAGTACATTAACGTCATGGAAAAGCTTTTATCCTTAATATAAATAATAAAATTATGTTATATAAAAAATATTAAAAAAATCCTCTTTAAATAATCATCTTAAATTTTCCTAGTTGACTCCTTCCTTGAAATATAGACATTAGAAAACCCCGGATTCTACCAAAAAGGGAAAACCCACGACATATGAATTTTCAGTTACCTAAAAAAAAGACTAGAAATGGTTTTAGGGTGGGGAAATGGGCTTTCATTTTAGCCCAAATAGAAATTAGGGAAAATTGTGTTTGAACCTACAATGTTCCTATGCCTTCTCACATAGAACTTTGCTATTGTTGTTTCTCCCTCCATAAATAAAATGAAAAAAAATATATACTGTCATGGAGCATAGGAAACACTGTAGGTTCAAATAACCTTTCTCTTAAAAATGAATAGATTTAATTCAAAAATGAACATAAATAAATCAACGGAGAGAGATGGGTACACAACTTGTTCATCTTAGCATCACATGCATAAGAAAGGGAGAAAGAGAAGCATCAAAATCGTCTGCGGTGGGTGTCCTAGGCTTGCGCACATCATTAATGAGGATAGGGAGGAGAAAGTGTGAGGATGTTTATATTCCGTAGGTAGTGCCTGCATTTTACCATACATCAAAAGATTCTTGTCATCTCTAATATTTCGACTCGGTTTCTCCTTTCGAAGCTGAACCAATCCTATAAAATGTTACTCGTATGAAGTCTTTTCTTTTTTCCTTTTTTGATAAAGGTATGAAGTCTATATTTACTATATGCAAAATCTCTCGTATCTCTAGGGGGTGCATATTGTGTTGTTCATGCCCCTAGCTTAAGAGGCCTGTCCATGACAAAGAAGATGGTTTGACCATATTCCAATCTTTGATAGCCTCTCTAATTGAAGCTTAGCCCCTTCTAGTCGTGAATAAGATGCTTGATGCCCCTTTATTGGAAAAAAGAAAAAGATGAGTTCAACCAGAACCTATATCCAGAACCTAATGTGTCCTTTCCATTTGGATTTGTATGTATGACTCAAGCTAGGATTGGTCACTACCGAATAGGGACCCATTGAGGTGAAACCCATCCAAAACCTACCACTTTGATCCCTACTCCGTCCTTTAACCTAAATAAGAAAATAAGAGAGTCAACATTTGAACTGTTACGTGCATTTAGCTAAAGGCATAACCAATTACCTTCGTAGATGTTCTTATTGGCGAACTGCTAGCTATCCGATCAGGTCTATTCCATGCAACCTCTGCATGCCTCTCTTATATTCAAGTGGAATTTGATGGTGGTTCTCTATTCGCACCAACTCTCTCCCCCTTTCTAGAAGCTCTCCCTGTCATTTATTTATCAGTAATCTATTCTCTTGCTTTGCAAAATGCTACTTCAATTATTTACAGGGAGATTAATATCAATGTTAACTCCATAGCAACGAGACATTATCAATGATATTAGGACAGTTCGTTTGTATTTTACTCTATCATTACATCATCTTTGTGTCAATGAAGACTTTTGCTCATCATGTCAAGTTTTTCAATGCGTATATTAAAAAAAAAAAAAAAAAAAAAAAAGGTAAAATTATTTTCCAAAGCACTTGCTTGGCATTTCAAATTTGTGACGTTAAAATTATCGGAAGAAAAAATGACGATTGTTAGTATATGAGGGCGTATGATTGAATTTACTTACAAATTTGATAGCGAAAAATTTCTTTGCCTGTGAGAGAGGAAGAAATATCCCTTCACTATTGGTGTTGTGATCATGGGATGCGACTTTGGTCTTATCATTAGCTCCCACACTCTATTGTTTGAAATTGAAACTACCTTTTTCTTTGGCCATCCCCCAATACTAATGCCCTTTAGAAGAAACAGGTGAAAGGAAACTCAGTCCAAATTTAAAATACATAAAATCCAAAACTATGCCTACTAATGGTCGGAATTACTTTATTTACCAATTATCCAAAAAAAAAAAAAAAGTTAGGGAATTACCCGTTAACCTTCTTTGTGGTACAATTTGTGTTTTGGACCACGAAGTTGGGGATTAAATCGGTCTTTACAATTTGGATTGGAATCGATTCCAAGAACTCTAGAATTGGCTCTTAGATATGGAAATTGGATCCGACTCATTTTCAAATAGTGAATCATCCAATTAATACCCAATTAGCCATCCAACGGTTGCTAGGACTTAGACACCCATCCCAAGATATAGACGCACATCCCA
This sequence comes from Macadamia integrifolia, assembly GCF_013358625.1. Taxonomy (NCBI): domain Eukaryota; kingdom Viridiplantae; phylum Streptophyta; class Magnoliopsida; order Proteales; family Proteaceae; genus Macadamia; species Macadamia integrifolia. The sequence continues at coordinate 90,614 of NW_024868061.1, forward strand.
AGTCAGCCCAACCATCAGATGACTAAATGATCAACCCAATAATTAAAGATAGCCAATCTGATAAAATCCACCAGTCAAGTACAAGGATAAAATGATTCAAAACACCATTTTTTCCCCTAAATAGAGTGATAAATCCATCCGACTAGGGAAGGATCCTGAGTTTTAAAACCTTGTTCCATAGTATCTATTCTCATTTCTCACGCACATCATGGTTTCAAGTATGTATTGTATTCCTATCCAAAAAAAAAATAAAAAAAATAAAAAATAAAAATCAGTATTGTATTTAATAAAATGAAAAAAAAAAAAAAAATCGATATTGGATTGATCGTATCGTATTGATCCTGATTGTTTCTGACGCTTATTTCATTTATTATTTATTTATTTATATTTCCGGTCTCCCTTGACATAATATATTTTTCTTGAATAAATAGTTTGTGCCCTCCCGAAGGACCTGTAGCTGAAAAACATCAGTATACGAACGTCTCGAAAGATCAAACCAGTTTTGAGGAAACTGATCAGGTCACCAAATCACCATCTAGATCTTCTCCAATCCTCTTTCCTTGTCGCTCTCGCGTTGCATCCCTTTCAATTTCGTCGATTTCATTGTCACGGACTGTTCTTTCTCGCTTCATTTGATTCAAAGTTTTTGTTTGAACCCTAAATCAGTGACTGGTAAGAAACTAAGAACAGATTTTTTTTTTTTTATCATTTTCTTATTGAAAAAATGCATGATCGAACTCATATGTCGACTACTTCTGTTCGGCAATGGCCACATTATTTCTTCAAGGAAATTTCAGATCGATCGATGTTTTGGAGCAAGTTTAACATTAGAACGTGTCTAGGTTTTCTGATTTCTTATGCTTTTTAACTGTGAATATGAATACTAGAGATTCAAATTGCAGGTGTGATGGAGAACTCGCCTGCTAATCAACTCCCTGAAGTGGATTCATTACCAGACGGTTTTGTCGAGAGCTCAGAACAGGATAAGAATAACGCAGATTACAAGGATACATTGTCGGAACTCGATATTTCCAATGAATCCAGACATGAGCTGGCTTCGTCTTCCCAAGATTCATCTGCGATGAACGAGATTCGATTGGCCGAGAACAGAGCCGAGACGATGGAGAAGAATAGGAAGTTCCCTGTGGCATTGTCTGAGAAGGATAGCATCGACACTTGTGGGGATTCATTGGATGCAGCCAGGAAGGGTTGCGTCGGGGATAGTGTAGGTGGATCAATCATGCATGAAATGGCTAACTCGGCTGCGGAATCTTCAGAGAGGGTATCCTCATACCATGAGCTTCCCACGGTTCCGTCACATATTGAAGGAGACTGCCAAATCTCCGATAGAGGTAACTAACTTCCTTACCGTGAATGCTCTTTGCCATTTGAATTCCTTAATTTAAAGAACAGGAGCGATAAAGAACTCTGTTTTTCCCCGGGGTGAAAACAACTGTTGGCTTCTTCGCTTCAGTTTATTTAGAACTCAGATATATTTATTCTTCTTTTGCTATATGATGAAGGCAATAACTAATAAGCGGTGGCAAAAAACATGCACCGGAAAAAAAGATAGGAAAAAGAGAAAGGGAGCCCATCCTTGAGTCAAATAGGGAGTTGAGGTGAAAATGTCCGAATTTACTCCCATGTTATAAGATTTTGTCCTGCACTGGTGGGCTTCTGTTTTCTCACCTTTCTTTTCTTTTCCCCCTATTCCATTTCATATTCTCAGCTCTGAACTTTTGAAATTTAGAATTTGCTGGGGTCTGAGCAATTTTACCTAGAGGGATGCTAGTACTTCGAAAGAGTTAGGCTATAACTCTTCCTACCTGCAAACTTACACATGGGCTTTGATAAGTGTGAAAATCAAAAGCTAAAATTTCAGAACCCACATGTACAAATGCAGATGAAGGGATAAGAGTATGGTAAGAAAGCCATTCGTAGCGATTGCATTTCTCCATCTCATGAATGTACTGTGCTTGAAACTTGTTCATTGGGGCTTTTTGGCTATGCCTGCCCTGAGTTGCTTCTTGAGCCTTAAGCCTCAATGATTATGAAATACTGGTTCCATTACTTGAAATTTGATCAGCGAAAGATACTGCTAAAAAAAAAAAAAAGAGATTAGAATGCCTCACATGAGCTCTTTTTTTAAGTGTTTTGCAATCGCATATCATGTTCTGTAGTTTATAAAAGATGTCTCGAGCGTATTGATAGGTATCAACCTTGTATCCACCCAATACAGTTGATACAATTTTTTAGGTATCATATCGTTACCATATCGTATTGGACCTTAAAGATATGATGCATATCGGCTAGTTTGGTGGATAAGGTAGCATACTTAAAACCTTGACTATAATATTATTGTCCTATGAGTTAATAGCCTACTGGCTGCATTTTTAATGTTTGTATGAAAATATGACTTGATTTTGTCTAAGATTATAAAATTCTACACATGCATGGAGAGAGGAACTGTGGTGGCCAATAATCTGGGAACCTTTGAATGATGCATCTGAAATCTTGCAAAATGTACTAGAACATGTTTGGCATGAACTTGATACATATAACTATTTGTAGTTAGCCAAGCTGCTTTGAGTTTTGACATTGTTGTCTTTGGCCTTCCTGCTTTTCACTTCACAGTAACTGAAGGTTCCTCAGAGTTGCAAACTACCCATCTTAAGCAAAGATCTGCACCAGAAAATACTGAATCAAGAAACCGAAAGCTAGTCAGTAGTACTCTGTTACTTCAACACAATTATTTTTTCCTTGCATATTGAGGAAACATGTTAACCAGAGATGATGTTATGGAAATGCTTAACTTTTGTATAGCCAATTACAAGGTTCTTTCCATTTATTGCTACTTAATTGTTACTTAATAAAATGGTGCGATGAGTGTTTTTGCATTTGAGCAAGGTTGTAAGTTTCGGATTTAGTCACCTATTCAGTTACAACTGAAACCAAGACATTTTGGTTGGAACTACCGTAATTTTTAGATGATTTTACTTGAATTATTGAAATCACCAAATTATATAGGATTCAAGATATACTTTTGGTTTCGGACCCTGTTGAAACTAATTTATTTTGGTGATTTTGGCCAAATTTCTTTAAAATTGATATTCATTAAGTAGAAATATATTATGTCATACTTCTAAATGAAATTGATTTTGATGGATAGGTTTATGTGTTTTCTATTTGCCTGTTGAGTTAATTTTTTTTCATGGGAGATAAACTTGCACCTAAAAAGCCTTCATATTATAAACAGTCACAAGTAGTTGTATGGAAGGTGTGGTTGCAGCTGAACAAGTGGTTTTGCCATCCAGATTTTATATCCTCCACAGTGTATTGACAGTGTTTTGACTAAAATCATTACAGTTAATGGCCATTAAGATCATTGAAAGCTCTCCCGTCTTTCTCTAGCCATTAGCACCAAATGGCAGCATCTGGAGCCATCATTCAGAGCTTCTACTGTTGTCTACTCCATGCCTTGAAGACCAGTCTCTGAAGACATCCTTGACTGTGCCAAAGCTGTAGGAGCTCAACCCCAAATGTCTCTAGTTATGAGTAATGATGGAATTATGTCGGGGCCTTTTTGAACAGCACCCTGGCCAACCTGGCTTGAGTTGCAACCATTATAATATGAATGGTTTCTTTGCCCAATTTCGGTTCCTTGTGGGGTGAGGAAAATTTTCTTGAATCTTGGCTTGGTTTTTGGTATGAATGTCATAAATATTGAAAACTTTTAAAAAGCTAGACATCTACTGAATAACTGATACCATCACTTTGGGTTCAAGTGAATCCCAATAGTGAAAAAAACGCAGCATGTGACAATGTCAGGAATAAAAACCAGTAATCACAAGAGAAGGAGAAAGAGAAAGAAGAGGGAGAGACTGCTAAGAAAGTAGCAGAATCGATGCCTCTGCAGACTCTCCTACTGCTAGACTTTATTGACAAGTACAGAGTACAATAGATTAGGAAACTACTTCCTTGGCCAACGAGAAAAATAAAGAAAGATAATCTGGCCCAGTTAGAGGTAGATATCAATCCTAACTAGGAAACAAAATAAACTGTAGCGAGGAAACAAAACCCAGCCACAATTGGGACACTCCTATTGTGGTGGACATAAACTGTACCCCCCATGGTACCAAGGATCCATTATTTAACACTCCCCCTTAAGCTAGAGCACACCAATCTCCCATGCCCAGCTTGGAACAAATCTTCCGGAAAATCTTCCGGAAAGTAGGACCGAACAAAGGCTTGGTAAACACATCACCAAGCTGATCAGCAGAAGACTCAAACAGAATAACAATCAGTTCCCTCATGACAGAATTTCTAACAAAATGCCAATCAACTTCGATGTGCTTGGTTCTCTAATGAAACACCGAATTGCTGCAATGTATAGATAGTTGTATGTTATCACAAAACATCTTTATGGATTGAGTTGTTGGAAAACCAACTCTTGAAGTAATGATTTCAAACACATAGTCCACATCAACTCGACTGCAGTATGAGCCATAGCTCTATAGTCGGCCTTAACATTTTATTTGACCATTGTTGTTTGCTTCTTGCTCCTCCAAGTGACTAGATTGCCACCAATAAATGTGTTATATCCTGTGGTCAATCTTTTATCGTTATCAGCACCAGTCCAGTCAACGTCTGAAAATCCTACCAAATCAACATTTTGATGAGGACGATAAATGAGCCCTTCCTAGGAGCTTCCTTTAGATACCTTAATATACAAGTAGCCTCCAGTGAGCCTTGTTTGGTGATTGCATGAATTGACTGGTAACACAAACAACAAATAATATATCCGGCCTAGTGACAGTTAGATAAATAAGCTTCTCTACTATCCTCTTATATCGGTTGTAATGCTTTGGCCCCATTAACCTTGGCACAATATTGTCCTCTTTGGCCCATGGGCCTCACGGTTTTAAAACACGTTGTGCCATGTTTAAGGAGGCTAGAAGTTATCAACTAGCCCAACAATCTCCCCCTATGTGATGTGGGACTAAAGTTTGCACACTCTCACCGATGTGCCAAACCCCTTGGTACTTGCTATATTCTTGGTGGGGGACATCTCACCGATCTCCCAGGAAAGTTCAGTATACTTGCCGTATTCTCAGGTGTCACATTGGTGCTTGTTGGTCAATGTCTTCACCATCACTAGTCCAAAACTTCTGATGTGGGTCCATAAGAATGAATGTGATATAGGGGGGTTCCTAGGTGACTAGGTCTCCTACAAGATTAACTAACTAGGTAGGTTAACTCAAGAGGCGTAGGTAAATAAGACCAAAGAATTTCAGCAAACACGATTAAGCATGCAAGATAAAGCGAGACTAATAAACAAAGTAGCCAAAAGCAATATTAATCTAGACAGAAAAACACATAAATTCTTACTCAAGTTTCAAGTGGGGACATGGGGAAGGGAACAAACGACATATGAATATTAGGTTCAACACAAATCCATCTAGACACCCAACTTAGATATGCAACAATCGATAAAATAGGCATAAACAAAGGGCAAAGGCAGACTTCAACGTTAATGGGTTGCAATATATATAATAGGGATTAAGGGAGGTGGGGAGGATTTAGTTTAGTACTTTACCATACTGCTATTCAGATCTGAGGAGAGAAGAAGAAATCCAGATTCTCCAAAATAAAGAGGTTGTAGTCCACCTTTTGTTGAAGAAGATACACCCAACCAATTGTAGAGAGAGTAGCAGCAGTGATGTAAAGGCAGCAGTGTGCAGCGGCAGCAGTATTGTAACGGCAGTAGTACGTAGCAGCAGCAGTGAGGTAGAGGCAGCAGTTGCAGCAGAGCAGTTTTGTACCGGCAGAATTATGTTGCAGCAGCAGTGGGGTAAGGCAGCAGGTGCAGCAGTAATAACGCAGCAGTAGGTGCAGCACTAATAACGCAGCAGTATAACGCAGCAGCAGGTGCAGCAGTATAACACAGCAGCAGAAAAAAAAAAACAATAAGACTGAAAAGAAAGAGAGGGAGGCGAGACAAGAAGATTGAGAGAAGAGAGAGAGCCGAGAGAGTAAGGGAAGAAAGAGGCGAGAGAGAAGGGGAGAAAAGTCGAGATTGAGAGAGAGAGAGAACCGTGAGAGGGGTGGGGATTTGCTCTTGGCTTTCTTTTCAATTAACATTCATTCAAAATAAACAATGGCCAATGGCCTTACACTTAAAGAGAATAAACTTCCAAAAATAAAAAGATACTTAGAAACTCAATTGCATGAAATAAAAACTACCTAATAGATCAATATAAAGAAATCCTAGTTTTCTAATTGTGTAAGACAATCAAATATCACTAGATTTAAAGCAAAGTACTAGAATCAAATAAGATTTGGTGGGGTCCACAAAATCTTCCAAGATCTTCTAAAAATCTGGATCGATCTTGGGACCCACAAGATCTTCTGAAATCTTCTAAGATCTTCGAAAATCTGGATTGAGCTTGGGGCCCACAAGATCTTCTTTCTATTCTTCCAGCCACAAAGATGGCTGCTTCTTCTTCTTGCGCCTGTACACTTTGATGTCCCCATCAGAATGTCAATAAGTTTAGAAGCAAGCATACCAGTCTCAAATAAGAAGTCCAACATATATTTTCTCTGTGATGGGCTAATTCCTTTCTTACTTAGTAGGACTTCAATGCCAAAAACTTCCGGAGGGCAACCAAATCTTTCATTTGAAATGTTGATGAAGATAATTTCTGCAATCCCAGATGCATCATCTCCGATTTAATATTGTCATCTACCTATCAACTAATACAACCGCCTTAGAGTCCTGACGCCGTACAAACACCAAATGGTCAGAATAACAATGTGAAAACCCACATTGAGTAATAATGGAGGTGAACTTGTCGAATCAAGTTCTAAGTGATTGTTTCAATCCATAGGTGGTTTTGTGTAGCTTATGTACTTTATCAGAATTCTCTCAGTGAGCAACATACTCGGGAGGTTGCTCCATATACACTTCCTCATGTAGATTTCCATATAGGAAAGCATTTTTATATCCATCTGATACAAGGGTCAATCTAAATTCACAGCCAAAGATAGACGAGCAACATGGGAAAGAGTTTCAAAATAATCAACACCATATGTATAAGTATACCCCTTTGATACCAACCGAGCCATTAAGATTGTACTTTATGGTGTACACCCAACGACATCACACAAAATCCCTACTCGGAGGCAAGTCCACTAAAGTCAATGTTTGATGAAACAACAAAGCATCCATTTCCGTTTTTATAGCCACTTTCCACCCAAGGCGAGAGAGCTTCATGATGACTCTTCGGAATAGAGTTAGTAGACAATGAAAAGGCAACATTATGGAACAGAGGTGGAGGATGAGATATGAACACATGATTTTCTACAAAGTAGGTAGTCATGGATTTTTTAGTACAAGACCGAGTACCTTTTTTAACTGCAATTGGTGATTTAGTAGTAATCTTAGGACCAAGATCAAATTGTATGGTGGATTCTATAGGAATTAGAGCTGAGGTGGACCGTGGACGATACAACCTTCTCGCGCTATTGATACACCTACAATGGAGGAGGTGATAGAGTAACACGAGCATCATCAAAGGGAATAGGACAGGAACATGTAGGGTGCAATCAATATTGACAGTCGATGTTGGGGAAGTAATAGGAAGAGAATTAATAAGATGTATTATCGAAGAAATGAACATCAACATTGACAAACTGCCGATGCGTAATAGGATCATAGCACTTGTACCCTTTTTGAGTTCTTTAGAGTAACCAAGAAAGATATATTTAACTGCTCGGGGAGATATTTTTTTTGATATGAGAGTGTAAGATGTGAACAAAACAAATGCAACCAAAAACAAGGTTATCAAGGTGTAAGGCGACTTGAGGCGAGGGAGGTTGGCAAAAAATTAAGGCAACACCAACTAGGTGCCAGTCTAGAGACTCTAGACTAGACCTCCTAATCTCCCAGACGTCGCCCAACTAAAGACTCGTGGCGGAATAAGAATCAAGGGAGCATGGGGATATAAAATGGAAAAAAGGGGATTGGTTATCTAGAAGAGGGCATCCTATTAATTAAAAAGCAAGCAGTGAGAACATCACACAAAAAACATTTAGGAACATGCATATAAATCATAAGAGACTTAGAAACTTCCAACAAGAGTTTTTTTTTTTTTTTTTTTTTTTTTTTTTTTTTTTTTTTTTTACATTCGGCCATTTTTTATGGCGTATACAAACTACTTGTTTGATGAATCATCCCATTAGTTGAGCAAAATTTTGAAATCTTTCGCTGAGTATATTCAAGGGCATTATCAACAACAACAATAACAACAACAAACTCAACCTTATCCCAACTTAATGGGGTTGGTTACATGGATCTATGCGAAAACACAATAAAGAAAACAGGAGGGATATGGGGGAGGAGTGAGGCGAAAAGATGAGAGTATATTGGTGAGAGTAAGAGGAAAGAGGTTCAACCCACAAAAGGCAGGAGAAACTCGGCTAAATGGTGTTGGGAACATGAATTCTAGCCCTCCAATAGGCTCTATCCAAGGTCATACTTGGGACAAGGCTGAATAAGTATATCATTCCTCACCACTTCGTCTTTGGTTATTTTAGGCATGCCCCTAGCTCTTTTAGCTCCTTGAAATTGAATCAAATCACTCTTCCTTACTAGGGCGTCCTCAGGCCTTCGTTGAACATGGCCAAACCATCTCAAACGACTTTCACGGAGCTTGTCGTTGATTGGGGCAATTCCCAGGTCAGCTCTAATATGCTCATTCCTTACTTTATCATTCATAGTTTTGTCACACATCCATCTTAACATCCTCATTTCCGCTACATATAACTTTTATATATGGCACTTCTTAAATGCCCAACATTTCGCCCCATACATCATAGTTGGACATGCAACAATCCTATATAACTTTCCCTTAAGCTTTAAAGGGATATGCCGGTCACATAACATTCTAGATGCCCCTCTCCATTTCATCCATCTTACTTTATTCTCTGAGAAACATTATCCTCTATATCACCATCTTTATTAATATTTGACCCCAAATATCTAAAAAAGTAGCTTTGTATTATCTCTCTTCCCTCAATATTCACCATATCATTATCCATCATAGATTGCTAAAGTTACACATCATATACTCCGTCTTCAATCTACTAATCTTAAAACCTCTTGCTTCTAGGGTAGATCTCCATACCTCCAAGTTAGCGTTAATCCTTGCTTTAGTCTCATCTACTAGAACGATATCATCGGCCAAAAGCATACACTAAGGGACCGTGTCTAGGCTGCTTTTGGAAAACTCATCCATGATAAGCGCAAACAGATAAAGGTTTAAGGCCAATCCTTGATGTAACTTAATCGTAATTGGGAATTCATTGCCTTGATCTCCTGCAGATCTCATAGTAGTCACCACGTCGTTAATTATATCTATATATGTACTCAATACCTCTCTCTTTCCTAAGACATGTCGGGTTAAATCTCTAGGAACTTTATCATAAGCTTTTTCTAGATCAATGAAAACCATACGAAAATCCGTCTTGTGGGCTCTATAACCTTCCATGAGCCTCCTCAGTGGATAGATTGCCTCTGTAGTGGATTTATCTGGCATAAATCCAAATTGGTTCTCTGAGATCTTAGTTTCTCTCCTCAGGCGGGCTTCAGTAACCTTTTCCCATAGTTTCATGGTATGACTCAAAAGTTTTATGCTTCTATAGTTATTACAACTGTGAATGTCCCCTTTATTTTTGTAAACTAGAACCGCAATGCTTCTCCTCCAATCATTTGGCATCTTACATGTGTTCATGATCTTGATAAACAACTTGGTTAACCACACCACCCTGCAAGGCCCTAAGGTTTTCCACACTTCTATAGGGATCTCATCAGGGCATGGAGTTGTGCCCGCTTTCATCTTTCTCATGGCTTCCTTAACTTCCGCCACATAACCTTTCATAAATATCTATAACGAGTGGATTCTTGATGAGTAGAGCAACCTTCTAGGTCATTCCTACTCGCAGTATCTCCATAGTGTAGGGCACTAATATCTTCATCCCATCTCTTCACAGTGTCCCATTCTCTTACCAACACGCTTCCATCGTTACCTTTGATGCACCTCACCTAGTCGAAATCTCAACTTTTCTTATCCCTCATCTTAGCTATCTTATATATAGCTTTTCCCCCATCTTTTGTGTTTAGGTTAGTATAAAGATCCTCATGTTTCTTTGATTTAGCCATCCCCACAGTCTTCCTAGCTTTGTTTCGGGCATCAAAATACTTATTTTTTATCTTCTAAATCTCTGGACCTTTGCCATGTCTTTAAAACAAACTTTCTTGTTCATAATGGAAAGTTTGTTTTAATTGAAGTATCAAATTGAGTTTGTATTTCATGATGCAAATATTTGAAAACATCAAGAAACTTGAACGATCTTTCAAGAAATAAACCCAAGTCACAACCGAGAGTGTTCATCAACAAAAGTAACAAAGTAAGAAAAACCTAATCTATTATTGACATTACAGGGACCCCAAATATCAGAATGAATTAAGGAAAATAAAAAACAGACTCCTAGGTACACTACAAGAGGGAAATGATGACTGATAATGTTTCCCAAGTTCACAAGCTTCACACTCAAGATGAGAGATGGATTTGCAACTTGAAACCATTTGCTGAAGCTTGGGCGAGGATAGATGATCCCAAACAAAAGAACCATTGAAGAGGAGAGGGACCACTAGTAGATGTAGCAGCACTAGTTGACAGTCCATTGCCATCCAGACAGTGTAGACCAGCCTGCTCAAGCTTGCCACCAATTGTCCTCCTTGTTTGAAGGTCCTGAAAAATACAATAAGGGGGTCGTAAGTAACAGAGAAGATAAGTGATTAGTAAGCTGACTAACATATAAAAAAGACTTAATGGTAATTGCTGAACATGAAGAACAAATGACAGTGTCATGGATGAGGTAGGAGAGACCTTTCTATGACTTGGTTACAAAGAAATAAGTAACATAGAAACTAAACCAAAAAGAGAACTTATTTGTTTCTCTTAAGAATGAGACGAACAAATATTACAATGACTTAAACTGGACCAACTTGGTTCAACAAGTGAACCGACATAAAACGAAACAAACTAAATAGTAAATTTAGTTATGGACCAATGAACCAAAATTGTGGGCTGTCTAAGCGACCAAGCCCTCTAATTGATGGGCTGTTGGAGCCTTTTCTTCTTCCTGCTGTAGGTTTTCAATTCTGCATCATCTCCCCTATCGCTAGACTTTATTGACAAGCAAAGAGTACAATCAGATTAGGAAACTACTTCCTTAGTCAACTAGAAAAATAAAGAAAGAAAGTCTAGCCTAAATAGAGGTAGAAATCTATTTTAAGTAGGAAACAAAATAGATAAAGCAAGGAAACAAAACCCAGCCACGATAGAGACACTCCCTATTGTGGTAGACATAAATTGTACCCCCAAGGTATTGAGGGTGCATTCTTTAACACAGCATAAATAAGCAGAACACTGATGTACTTAAAACCCAGATTCAATCCCATGTAGATATCTGAAGATGATTGTGTTGTTTGACTTGGCAACCTTTTGGCTAGGGCGCATGCTCACCCGGGCTTTTGAGAGGGTTGGGCTGGCTTGATCAGGTTCCAGGATTGGCTTCGATTGAGGAGTATGAAACCCTGAGGTCCCATGTGATTAGGCTGGGAGAGGCCTTCGGTATCCCTTCCTAATCTGAACTAAGCTCTTACATACGACAGATTGTTAGTACTTATGTGTATATAGACACATATATCGCTCATAAGCTGGTTCGGATTGCTTATGGGCCCATCCGAATAATAGAACTCAATCAAGCCCACAACTAATGGCTGTTTCATAATTTGATGAAACTCAAACTAACAAGAGAAGGAATTGTACATGGGTTGGGGTGGCTTCTTAATTGGGAGGGTAATTCTGGAATTGAGCAAGGACAAGGAATGAAATGGAAACAAACTAAACAAAACAGGGACTTGAATGTAATTTATGATATCAGGCCCTTGGGAGTAATTCGCAAGAAGCTTTCTTCTTCAACTTTAAGATCGAAGGAGGAGAGTTTCCAAACAAGCTGTAACACAGCCAGATTCGAAGATGAGATTTTCCTTTGTTTGGAACCTGTTGGATCTGAGGTTATGGGGATAAGTTCCTCACTAGGCCTCCCAGATAAGAGAAGTTTCAGGTTAGAAAAGCAAACAACAAAGTAACTGAGTTGAGCTGCAACCTGGTTTGGTGGTAAACTTTAAACCAGGTTTGAATCTTGGTTAGGATCCTCAATAGAGTTATCTCCTCAACACCAAATCACATGGAAATAATGGTTTGAGGGTTTGTGACCAATGCCAACTGTTATCATATTGAAAGGAACAAAATTGAAGGAGTTCGATTCAAATCAGATGGGCTGCAAATGCCTCCCAGACAAGGAAGGAATAATGGGGAAAAGAAATAGAAAGAAGGAAGGAGAAGAATGGAAGAAGGGAGAGAGATCACACAAGAAGAAGAGAGGGGGGGGGGAGTTTGCACGTGCAGGCCACCAGGCACTGACAAATCACTCAATTCATTCTTTCTAATCTGCCCAATGGGATTACAAGAATATTCATACGAAAGTAAAACTCCTAAGAAATAGTAACTCTTAAACTAGGAAACTAAATTCAACTCAGGTCAACCCAATATCCTATGTAATCTACCCAAATAAAATGAAAGATTACAATATATTAATAAAAAAAAAAATTCCTATATATCCTACTAGACCAAAAATCTAATTGGTCGAGGTTCATCCCTATTTGGGCTCCCTAACGGATTTGGGCCGGTCGAAGGAAGTGCACTTGCATCAGGATGGTTTGGTTTTAATGGATAAGATATATTAAAATATTAGCTGGGCATTCTATGATGTACAAATATAAACATAAACATTAGTTGGGAAATAATTCATACCCTTGGGACCCATTTGAGCTTGGCCCACTCTTGTTTTAAGGTTGTGGGACATGCGTTTGCTCTTCAGCAGTTTGTCTCAAGCTTGGGTTGCCTCACTTTCTGACCAATCATATCAAGTTAGAGTCTTATAGCTTCAGTCCATTTGTCATGATCAGATGTTTGAATTTTTATGCTTTTTTATCCAAGTAGCCAAAGTCGGTTCTTAATTTTTACTGGTTCATTTATTTTTTTAATTTTTATGAGTCTCAGGAAACAGCTGAAGGGAAACGCAAAAGCGTAAAACGTAACTTAAAGTCAGAGAAGGAGTTCCTGGAGTTCACTTTGAAGTATCAACAAGTTATTGCAGAACGAGATGCAGGTAAACAGGCAAAATTTTATCACCATGTTAAGAGTTTCCACATAAGGCTTCTGAAGATGATTTGTCTTTGGTTAAGTAAGATACGCCATCGGAAAACCTGACTCTGTCAGTTAACTCTCTTGTGGTGTTATGCCTCAAACATTTTTTACTCTTGACAACATGGGTTTTCAAAGGTTCCGAGTTGGGGGATCGGACTGCCTGCTTGAATCATGATTTGGATCGGTAAATATGATCTGAGCCAATGACAGGATCTGACAATTTGATGGGAGGACCATCTATTAGATTGACTCTGGTCAATGCTTATGGTGTAGTTTCAATGAGGGAGTGGACGTATTAAGGGATCCTCCTGTGTACGTTGAATCAGACCAGACTGATTCTGATCTTGGGATGGACAATCTTGATTAGAATCAGCTGTGATCCTTCAACCCATGCTTTTCAATTAGTTACAAGTTCTTCTGGATTTTTCTTCTAATTTGGTTTGTACTTAAGTTTGTTAGATCTCTGGTTATGCATCTTATGTTCGAAATTTTATTCATGTAAATATGAAGTTACGAACAAATTATTCATAGCATACCTGCCCCCAGTTTAGAAGTTTATATGGCCCTTCACATCAAACATTTCCCTCACCCGTCATGCTGGCCAACTTTGAGGCCGTTTGGATGAGTTGGTGATTACATAATATAGGTTACCATTTTCCTCTATTAGGCCCATTTTTTTACTACTTGGGAGTGAGCTGAGTCTAGGAATGAGAGATCTACTTCGATGCTTTGGCTGTAACCTTAGAATGCAAGATAGGAGAGTTTCCCCTCTATATTTGTGCTCGCATACAGGTTGCAGAATTCTATCAAAATCCCTTTGGGACCTAGTTATAGAATGAATGGAGAAGAACCCAGTTACTTTGAATGGTCAGTTACTCCTTGGAGTGCAGATCACAAGTATGAGATTCACATTCAGACCTTTTTACTTACATTTTCTTCCAAAAAAGTAGAAAAATATTTCTGTATTTCGAATTTCTTTCCTTGAATTTTTATGCCTGTAGTTACCGACATCATAGAATACATAAGGACCTTTTGTTAGGGGGTGGCATTTGGTATATTCATCATCAGGAGGGAGGAGTTAAGATGTTTAGGATGTTGGAATTGGGTGATAAGCTGTATACTAGATCTGTAGATCATGTATGAGGAAATAAGTTTCTAGATTTGGGTAGGAAAACAGGAATTTCTGCGGGGTAATGCATTGAAAATTAAGATATGATGTGTGGTGGATAATGTAGAACTAGGATTGACAAGTCAACCTAGTCCCAATGTTGCAGGATACTCTTGGAGAACATTAGATCAAATATCAGAATAGTTCAAAACAGATTAATAACAAGGATGAGATCAGATCTGAGATTAAGAATATCAATCTCAGATTATAGGGTGTCAGAAATCAGAATAGAAGCAGATAATAAGGGGACTAATGGAATGATGAATTAGGTCTACGCAGGTTCTGAAAATTGCTAACAGAGTATGCAATTTTCTGGGCAGAACTGAGAAGGAAAACTGAATTTAATACCTGTAAGAACTTGAGCAGATCAATAACACTTTGTGTAGTTGAGAGAAGAAGAAGATGAGTTAAGGAAGAGGACCTCTTGTGCTTCACACCGCTGAGAGTCAATTGGATCAAACACCAATTCCATCAGCCTTGATCAAACACAAGACAAATCTCCATGTAGAAGACAATAGCAACAACCATTAATTTTTTTATCAAAATCATCTAGGCCTTTAGGAGCCTCCTCTTCTTTATTTATAATGTTAATGGGGGAGGGAATTACAAAATAGAAGGTTCCTCAAAAAGGAAACCAAATATTCTCCTAATACAATAGCTACTAAAAACTGAAATTAGAAACTAACTGAAATTAGAAACTAGTTGAAAAAGGAAACTAACTACTAAGGACTTGACTCATAAGGAAACAAATATAACTCAAATCAAGCCCAACTAGAAAGGAAACTAATGAAAATGGAAACTAACTAATAATCCCGTACTCAATCTTAGAGCCCCCTTTTTAGACCCATAAAAGTGGTCTATTACACTCAAAACACATGGAATCAAAAGCCTAACATGTATGGAACCCAACCCTAGGCTTATTCCTAATAAAACAAGCCTATTTTGGTAATTAATTTGCATCAACTCTCCCGGTCTTAAAAGAACTCGACTCCGTCGAGTTAGGTCGTGCTCCTAAGATTCCCTTGTAAATCGCTCGCCGATGAGGTGGCACATATCTCGAAACAGAAGGGAGCATAACTCCAAGAGGAGGGAGAGTAGGTTGATGTGTCACCGAAGCAGGAGTCAGTCGACGTCGTGGCATGTCTGATAATGCATGTGGCCTCATTAAGTACATACGACCTCCTTGCTTCACCTTTATAGTGTTCCGTGCGCCATCATAGAGAATGCCTGCATGTCGCTGCCAAGGTCGCCCTAGAAGAATGTCGCAGTGCGCCAATGAGGTGACCAAGCAGGTGACATGGTACTGTAGTGGCCCAAACTGTAGATGTACTCGAACAACTGCAGTGGCCTCTTCTCGAGCTGTGGGTCCAAAACCTCGCACGTGAATCTTCTTGAAAAGCTGCTTCTGTGGAAGGTTGTGTGCTCGAACAAATTCAGCAGATATAAAATTTGCTTCTGCCCCAGTATCAACAATTGCATGAACATCAATAGGGTCGGAGCCGTGCAGGAGAGTACCCTTCTGTCTGAAGAGAGGAGCCTTATCAACTAGTCTATTCGAAAAAGATGAAAGGCTAGCTGAATGAGCTTCTACATCCTCATCTTCATCATCGATAATATCATTGTCCTCGAGGGGATAAGGATATAAATGAGATTCATCTTCACTCTTCTCTGTTGGCTGCTTCTCTGCTACGTTCACAGAACGAGTCCTGTTGGGACACTTGTTAGAATAGTGACCCTTCTCGCCACAACTATGGCATATGATATTCTTCACCCCAACACTATCCTTGTTGAACTCTGACCTTTTTTCTTCAACTCTGCGAGCTTCAGGCTTCTTTTCCTCCATACGCGGTGGAGGTCTATAAACTGAAGAAGTCTTGAGCATACCCTTCCAATAAATGGACTTCTCTTCAGCTGTCTTGGCATGAGCCGCTGCCACATCAACAGACCTGAAATCAGTGTTAGCCAACTCAAGTCGAATCTCAGTACTTAACCCACTGATATATCGCATCATCCGTTGCTGGTCTGTTTCCTGAAGCCGACACCTTGAAGACAGTTTGTGGAATTCGAGGGTGTAAGAATCCACATCTTTGTTCCCTTGTTGCAAGTTAAGTAATTTATGAAACATTACCTTTTCATAATTAAGGGGAACAAATTTTTCAGTCAGGATCTGCTTCATGACCTCCCAATTGATAACGGGTCCAAGTCTTCTGACAAACCTTGCATGTAGTACATCATCCCACCATGAACATGCATACCCAATAAACTTGGTGATGATGAGTTCACACTTCTTCACGTCTGGAAGAGACTTATACGCAAAAATTCTCTCCACTTTGGTAAGCCAGTCAAGAAATTCCTCAGGTCCCTTTTCACCACTGAACTCGGGAACCTCCACTTTGATGCCATAATCTCTGTCAGAAAATTGCCGGGTAACATCCTGGGGAACAACCGGATCAGATTGCTGCCTCTGAGGTGTGTCTTCGATCCGTAAAGTGTTGAGCTGAGGGGGTAATGTAGAGGATCCTTCTTCAGCTCGCTTGTCGGACCTCCTCATAAAGGCAATCATCTCTTCCATAAACTTATCAAACTTGGCTTCAGTCCTCTCAAGCCTAGCATCAGTATTCTGTTGGTTCTCGGCTAACTCACGATACAATTTGTGCAACTCAGCATTGGTGATGTGACTTGCCATGGTTAGAAAATTGCAGGAAAATTTGCTCTGATACCACTTAATGTAGAACTAGGATTGACAAGTCAACCTAGTCCCAATGTTGCAGGATACTCTTGGAGAACATTAGATCAAATATCAGAATAGTTCAAAACAGATTAATAACAAGGATGAGATCAGATCTGAGATTAAGAATATCAATCTCAGATTATAGGGTGTCAGAAATTAGAATAGAAGCAGATAATAAGGGGACTAATGGAATGATGAATTAGGTCTACGCAGGTTCTGAAAATTGCTAACAGAGTATGCAATTTTCTGGGTAGAACTGAGAAGGAAAACTGAATTTAATACCTGTAAGAACTTGAGCAGATCAATAACACTTTGTGTAGTTGAGAGAAGAAGAAGATGAGTTAAGGAAGAGGACCTCTTGTGCTTCACACCGCTGAGAGTCAATTGGATCAAACACCAATTCCATCAGCCTTGATCAAACACAAGACAAATCTCCATGTAGAAGACAATAGCAACAACCATTAATTTTTTTATCAAAATCATCTAGGCCTTTAGGAGCCTCCTCTTCTTTATTTATAATGTTAATGGGGGAGGGAATTACAAAATAGAAGGTTCCTCAAAAAGGAAACCAAATATTCTCCTAATACAATAGCTACTAAAAACTGAAATTAGAAACTAACTAAAATTACAAACTAGTTGAAAAAGGAAACTAACTACTAAGGACTTGACTCAATTAATAACTTGACTCATAAGGAAACAAATATAACTCAAATCAAGCCCAACTAGAAAGGAAACTAATGAAAATGGAAACTAACTAGTAATCCCGTACTCAATCTTGGAGCCCCCTTTTTAGACCCATAAAAGTGGTCTATTACACTCAAAACACATGGGATCAAAAGCCTAACATGTATGGAACCCAACCCTAGGTTTATTCCTAATAAAACAAGCCTATTTTGGTAATTAATCTGCATCAAGTGGACTATAACAGTCTACTGTTTGGAAGGACAATAACCCCTCATGTCAATGCAGATGCTGCAGAGAGAACTGGAAGAGTTTCAGACCTCCGAAGGTTTGGTAGTGAGTAACCTATGTTGTTGCTTTATGATAGAGGTACCTCATTTATGGTACACAAGTCCGAGGAGGTGGGCCCACATGGGCCACCAGAAGGATAATTGGTTTTGGGAAAAAAGAGTTATTTGGAAAACGGACCCTATTTGTCGTAACCTATGCAAGGGAATGAGCCTTAAGCTCATTCATTTGGTTGCCAAGAAAAGAAAGAAAGGAGAGGAAGAAGGGAAAGAAGAATTGAAGCTTGAGGTTGTGCTTCTTGCTGTCCAAATTTGTGCAGTCAAGGTTGGTGGTCCCTTTCCCCATTCTCCTTCTTCAGCTATGTACTTGGAATGATCTAGATTAGGATTTGAGCTGGGTTTCAGCTGAAATCCCTGAAACCCAGTATTGGGATTGTGAGGTTGTGTTGGGTGAGCTCCCCATGAGTGTGAGATCCCGCTCCAGCTGTGGGAACAAGCTGCCCAAGGTTTGGTTGACAGGTTTTGTTGGAAAACCTATCAACTAAGGTTTCAAGCCGAGATTCGAACGGATCTCCCGATTCAACCAATAGAAATATTGTTAAGTAGTTAGAATGGATGGTATGGTAACCCTCTACAATCCCTACGGGCTCAAAGTGACAATAGGTAGGTGGTGGTTGGAATCTGAGCTGAAGAGTAGTGCTTGGATTTCCACCAGTAGATCACTGATCTAGCAGTGAAACCTACCGGTGGACAACTTCCAGCATCTGAGGCTCTTGTTCATCCACCAATGAGACCTACCAGTGGGGGGACCTAATCCACCAGTGGAACGCTATTAAACCCCAGTAATAGTAAAGGTAATGATCCACTGGTGGAATGGATCATCCACCGGCCATCCGTTGATGATCATTGACCTACCAGTGACATCAATTGGTGGGTCCTTGTTGATCATTTCCCAGAGTTGTTTGAGGAATCTTTGGGATCTTTGACACCTTCATTAACACTCAAATTACATGTATTTGTTAGGTCAGAGACAAGCTATGTGGTGAGGCCTATCGAAGTGTTTTTGGGTATTGCTATTGATTTTGATTTTCTTTTATGGAGTGTTTCTAACTTGCTATATCCTGTATAATGCACATGCTTACATGCTTAAGCTGTATTTGAACTGCTATATATGAACTGTCATCTCTTATACTATGCTTACTTGCTTGGTATGCTACTTGTAGAAATGGGACACGGCGTGGCCGAGGGAGGATTATGGATTGCATTAGCTAGTTTGTGCGTGCATTAGAGAGTTAGGCTTGGATATGGATTGCAGTGTGGCAATGGATCATTTTGGTACCGTATTCGACATACTTAACTATATATACCTCCGTGACTATGCAAAGACATGTATATAACATGCGATTAGGATCATTGACATGTGCTATGACCCCTTGCTAACAGGGGGGTTAGGTGTTGGATAACCCATAATGGTTGGTCTTATGAGACTTTCCGGAATACCACTTCTGCGGTACAATGCGATTATTGTTGGAGGCAAACCGAGCCCAAGTTACCGATGTATGATTTTGGAACCATGGTGCCAAGACAGAATTACTAAGGGTTTGCTAGGTGACCAAGGGTGCATTCTAGGACCGACAAGCTCCTAATCGCAACTAGGGTTTGTATCGTTGAATGACCGATGGACGATTCTAGGACCAGGGATACTGCCTACTGTGTTGCAGTAGCACTATTACCCCTTAACTAGTTTTGTTGCATAGGTTGATAATACAATGAATTCACACACCGCATCATGGATTATATATGCTTGCTTGCATGTTCCCCATCCCTTACTAAGATTAGTGAAACTCACACCGCGTGCGTATTTCTTTTTAGATGATGATGCAAGTACACTTGTGCCATTGAGCAGCGATACTTCCTCCTTTGTGGCCGAGTATGGCAGTGATTGGTGTAATCCAGAGGTTAAGGAGCATAACGCAGGTTGTGCTTGTGATGTCTGCGTACAGTACGCCGTGATGGAGGACTGCGTTGTTCATTGTCATTTACTTCCTTTTTGAGATGTATAAACTTTTGTGATATTGTATATGTCTTGACCTTTCAAATAATGAGATAAACCGCGGTTATGTAACATAAATATATAACTTTTAGTCCTAACCAATATATTGATCATTGTTATATTCCTATTCATTTTTGTTGCATCTGATTTAGTGATTCATGTGTGTGATTGTGAGGTTAAGATACTACATTTGAGATCTTAGCAGGTCATGGAGATGTCGGTAAGAATCATAGTCACATTTCCGGCATCCTTAAGGGGTGGGGTGTGACCAGAAGACTCCAAAGGAGGTAAGGAAGAAGTAGATCCCAAATCAAGAGCATTAGAAATAAAAACCTCAAGATTAGACTCTACACTATCAAATTCAGGACGAATATGGGGGGAGCTTGGATGATGGGAAGTGCTCAGGTGATGGGGGACGAGGGGGAGGTGGGGAGTAGGGGAGGGAAGAGAAGTGGTGGATGTCGTGATAGCAATAGATGGGGAGGGATGGGGAGAGCTTGGGTGGGGAGGGTGGGTGAGGCAAGATTTGGTTGAAATGGGTTCAGCAATAGGTTGTAATAATAATGGTGGTTGAACAATAATGGGCTGAGAATGGGTTCGGTTAAATGAGGAAAGAAGCGGTTTGCACCAATATAGGAAGAAGTGGGGCATGAGTTGGACTTGGTCTAAGATAAGGTTCCTGACATTAGGAGGAGGTCGGTTGGGCTCAATAAGAGAAAAAGAAGGGGAAACCACTCAATTTTCAAGGGGAGGAAATTGATTATCCACCAAACAAGGGTGTTAGAATTGTTAGCAATAAGATTTGAATTTGAAAGCAAAATAGAAGATAAGGAAGCTGACTCAGCCACCCCTAAAATGGAAGGATCGATCTCAGCCAGCAAAGAGAAAGCGTTGTGAGTTGTTACCCAAGAAGAAGGCTGGATGTTATGGGTGCAATGATTGGGGAGGGAAACATGGGGCTGATTGGAAGGAGATGTAACCGAAATCTGCTGCATCGATCCACCATAAGACAATCGCTTTGGCAAAGTGAGATTTCCGACCGCCGAAGACATATCTTGAGCAATCACATCATCTTGGTCATCAGAAAAATATTGAGATGAAGATTGTGATTTATCTTCTTCAATGGAATGAGAAGGTGGTTTTTGGAGCGATGGAAAAATCATGGTCAAGATGTCCAAAACAATGGCAACATAGACAACACAGAGGCAGCCATTCAAAGCGAACCTCTTGTTCAAAGACTATACCATTTTCTGGCAAAATGGAAATGGATGATCTGAAGTTGAAATCAGTGGAGACCTCAATTAGAACCCTTGCATATGATAACCTGTCCTTCAATTTTGTTCTCACATCCGAATACAACGGCTTTCCAATAAGGCTCCTAATGATGCTTAACCCTTCCTCAGTCAAAAGATGTAATGGAAGCTTCGGAAAAATGACCCAAAGAGGGAGGGATCAACGAACATGTGGATGCATTTGAATGTTCAGAGACCAAGGTTGAAGGATAATGGGCTTACGCTACACTACCACGGATCTCTTTCGACAGTGAAGTACATATCCTCATCATATTTAAAGGTGAAGATGAAGACACCATTATCCAACATATGCAATTTGACGTCCTTGCAGTGCTTCCATTGGCGCAAAAAGACGTCTTCACAGCCGAGAATGGCGGTCGTTTGCCAAGGAAGAAACCAACTGCATCAGTAGACCAGCAAGCAGTCCCATTCTCGAGAGGGTCGGAAAACAAGAAAGCAGCTGGTTTCCCTTCAAGTGAGGCTGGGGGAACAAAATTTAGCTTGAAACCTTCTTCCCTAGAGGAACCCAGAAATAGACCAGTCCATGGAGTGGGGGGGGGGGGGGGACAGGGGTGGTGGTAGGAGGTTTAGCATTTTTCGGGGATGGGGTTGGGTTCGGATGCAAGGCAGCCACATGGTTTGGATGCACGGTGATGCAGATCAAAGCCTGAGAAGAAGAGGGCTGAGAATCAACTTCAGAAAAAAGAGTTCTTATTTTTTACTGTTCACATGAACAGTACCCACGTGAACAATAACCAATATGGGCCACTACCAGCACATAATGTGGAGAAAACTCGAAGAAGATTCCCTCTTGATTCGTGGACCCCATGGCCAGCTCGCATGGAGGAGTTGGGCTGAAAGATTTTGGGAAATCTTTGATTGATGTAGAATGTAGTTTCCATTATCATATTTCCTTATAATAGTTAGGAAGATATTATCTAGCTTATTTCTAATTTTAGTTTTTACTTTTAGAAAGTAGGAATTCTAATTTATTGGGTTTCTATCCTTGTAGAAGGGAGGAATTTGGTTTGATTTTTAATTAGTTTAGTTTCCAAATAGGAAAATATCTAATTGTAAAGGGATTCCTTTCCTTTCCATGCAAAGGAAGGACCCAATTTTGTAATCAATTTGAAGTTTATAAATAAAGGAAGGAGGCTCATCTACAGCCCACGATTGAAGAGAAAAAAAAAAAAAAAAAAAGAGAAAGCTTTGTGCTGGAAAAACTGTGAGACGCAATGCTGTGAGAGACAGCTTGGGTGAAATGCCCTAGGGAAAAGAGTGAGATGCTCGACCCAACCTATCCCCCTTCCCCATCTATCTTCTTCTTCTCCTCTACTTCGTCTGTTTATTTCTTTATCTATAATTTCTGTTACTAGTTTCCTGCAACACCATCAAATCTGAATTTCTGAACAGCAAGTTTCTTGGAGATTTCATCAGTTACTGGAATATCGATCTACTGTAGGGTTGGTTCTTACCTGGAACTCACACCTACATTACACAGCAGTCACAGGTTCAACATCAGGAACAGAAGAAGGGCTAAGGTTAGGGTTTGATGAAGTGGGGGTATGAGAGGAGGAATGGAGGAAGAAGAGGGAAGGAGAAGAAAATCCGGCCAATTAAGATCAGTTATATTTCCTCATGGCTCCTCCTCCTACAGACAAGAATCACATGTAAGGGTAATTTAATCTTCGGTCTAGCATGCTCATTCTTGACAAGCCTCTTACAAATAAGCTACACTAGAGATCAGTCCTGAAATACTTTTAGCCATTCCAAAGTACGTATTCATATCCTTCTATTGATTTATTCCTTCCTAATTTCTTTTTGCAAAAATATTATCCTTTCTGGTTTGCTTGTTAAATATTTGTAACCAGACATTAGCACCAGCCACATCATTATGAAGCAATGGATGGGTCCCTCACTGCCTCAAATTTGTTAATGACTTGAAAAGGTATTGGTCTAAGTTTCATTAACGACTTCAATGATCAAAGTGGTAAATATGGAACTTCAATTGTTTATGCCATTAATGACTTAAAAGAATTAATGATTCATAAAAGGCCAGCCATACTAGCCAACATATGCAGAGAGGTAAACAATAACAATTTCTAAAACAGATAAATAGAGGAAGCATTCATATTCCTTGAATACTGTACAAAGAGAGAGAAGCCACAGAAAAATACTTTTTCACCTTACAAGCAACTCAGCATGCCGGTTCCCAGGGGCTGAACCAGGATATTATTTCACAGGGTGACAAAACTGTACCTCCTCTATAATGATATTTACCATGGTATTATTATCCCATTAACAATAAAAAATTAAAGCAATTCTTTTGATGTTTAACAACTATATAAAGTACATAAATAAATTAGCTTAATGAATTTTTTTACTTAAGTATATCTAGATTTCAAAATAATCATTTGTTTTTTTATTTTCTGTCAAATACAAATGTCACCAGAGTTGGTCTCACTTTAGATCCATTGCAACTGCCATTCGGCAAACATAGACAGAGAGGGGGCATCCATGTAATATAGGATCCCACAAGCATCTCACTGGTCAAAGTTGAGCCCAAAATAAGAAAGGGAAGTTGTTAATAGTGAGTCTAATGCAGTCATGCATCAAGAATAGTCACTGCTTGGTATTATATAGTTATGGGCCTTTAGTTTTTAGTGCTTTGGCTAAAATGGGCTCAACTATAAAGCCCAAAGTTTAGTCCACCTGAGTTCATGCAAATCTCAAGACCAGTATCTCCTTTGAATTGCAAGCTTAGGTTATAATTATTCCAGTATAAGGACATCACCAAGGATAAGGTGTTATACCAGGTGGCAACATGTCCCAAGGCATATACAATAAGATAGTAGATAGACCAAGCAGAGCAAAGGGTCTTCGCAGGTGTGATCCCATAATAACTGGCCAACCATTGAAGACACAACGAAGCATCACTTTTGTGCCACTAAAATATGGGCAGGACCAAAGGATCCACCCATAAAACTCCATGCATTACATCAATTGCAGAACATTAAATATTGTAACCTTGAATTTCTTATGCTGTCTATGTTGGGTAGAGCTATAGAGTCCGACAAGCAACAGATAATAACTGATTGGTCTTTGGGAAGATTTAATGGATGATTGGTTCACTGATTACTTACAGACTGGGATTAAGCCTATTCTCTGCAAAGAGATCGTAAATAAAATGGCATAGGAAGAACACTGTGGACATAACAAGCTGAATAATTGAGCAGCGACAGCCAGTGACAAATACCCAACCTTGAAGGCCTTTTACTGATAACGGTTATAGCACTTGAGTTCCAACTGAGTGACTCCAATACCCTACATGCTAGACATAAAGAAAAAAGGTTCATCTTTCTTCTCATTCTCCAGAAAACAAACCTTCAGCAACCACTACTCACGTTAAGTTTTGGGCTGACCCTGAAGAGGAAAAGGGGACAAAGATGAAAGAAAGATAGCTGAATTACCTTAAAGAATGTGATCCCCTACCTGATAACAAATATCTCTAGCCTATGGTACCTGGACATTTGAAAATAGGAGCCACGCCCATGTCTCAGATATTTGGACTAAGATTATGATGCTGAAACAGCACAGATAAGTCAAGTACTACTTCATACTACTCTAGTAACACTATTACATAACTACTACATAACTACTACCCTCATGCACATACATATACAAAACTTAATTGCATTGCATAGTACTCGTATATGAATTTAGATCACATTAAAAAAGAAATGATACATAAAGAGAATACAAATATGCCAGTAACGGATTCACAGGGGAAAAAAATGGAATACATTAGTAACAGAAATATATGTAGATAATGTGGATCCTTCCATAACAATAGTAGAAAAATTCCATATCAACATATATGACATGAATTTTAAATTGTACCCCAAATCCTATCTTGGGGTTTTTTCCTAGTCCCCGATACTGATGAACTATTGAAGACCAAGAGAAGGAGAAGCTGACCTGCAACGATGTTTCCTCGTGAAATTCGGAGTTGATGTCAGTCCAGGTCATGGGGTTAAAAACTAGGAGTTATTTTGATTGTGACCGCATCACATTATAACGTCTGGAATTGTATCAGTCCCTTTGCAGTTTGATCTTTGAAATCTTTATTAGAGTAATAGCTGAACTAGAAGTCCACGTCAGTCCCAATCAGTTCATGAGTGATGAGTTCTAATAAATCAAATTAAGATTCACAGAACTAAGAACAACTGCAGGGCAGAAACACAGTGAACTATCTTAGAAAGCTTAAGGGGCAGAAAATTGAAGGTTCAATAACTCCCAAACCAGCCAGCCGATGAAGCTAATATTATGGTGGAAAGATGGTCCAAACCTGCTGGTCGTGTATAAAAAAATATCATAGAGATACAATGATTAAATGAGAAATAATGGTGGACAGAAACTAGAAAATTAGCGAAAAAAGAAATAGAAAGTTACTAAAATATGAAACTCCCAAACTCCAGATCTGATGGTGCTGCAACTTTGGACAAATACATCGAAGAGGGAAGAACACCATATCCAAAGTACGATTTGATCCAATGGTAGGAAAGGCTGGAATCTATAAGAGAAGACTGAGAACACAAGTGGACAGAAACTGACATGCATGAACAGAAACTTAGAAATAAGATCAGTAGGATCAAATAAGAATAAAACCAAAACAACACTATGAGATTGGCGGAAAAGGTGTTGGAATCAAACTCAACAGAAGAGGGTTTCAGATTACCTTGATCAACACCCACACAACCACACACTCGATGTGTAGCTCGCTGAAATTGAGAAGAAGATGGAGAGAAAAGAGGGGGAAAGGGGGGGATATGACTTGGCTTCATTACCAAAGCCTATGGGAGGATTCACCACCACCCAACCTAGAAACCTTGGCTACCAAGTAGCCTATAATCAAATAAAATAGAAACCTTTAGCTACCAACCCTACAATCAAAAATAAATAAACTGGGCTATTATCCCACAACATTTAAAAGAACTCTAGCATGAATAGATTTCTTTAAATCTCACTTATCCAAACACCCAATCAAAACTATTAATCTGGCCAATGATCCAGACTCTTAATTATAATAAAACCCTTAACACTTCTAAACCATCCCATGTGACACCTCCAACCATAATACAATAGTCCGGTTTCTAGAACACATTTTAGTCAAGGAATCTAAGCTGGAATACTCCTGCATCATAAACACAAACACATTCACTTTGGAGCCCACATTGAGGGTGTAGACTTACCCCTGTGGTTTTGGGGTTAGTTATGGGTTTTTGAGGTGAAAGGCATTATTTGCTATTTTTATAAGTTTTTCATCACCAAGTCAATTGCCGAACTAACTGCAGAGAAGCCTTAAGTTCCTAACCTATAACTTTAGGCCCTTTCCTCAAAGGACATTGCAATCCCTAAGAATCCAATACCTTTCAGTTATATTAGTCAAGTATTCCTCTTAAGGAAAAATAATAATAATAATAATCTTCAGAACAAATTTGTCTTTGCACCATTTGCCAATTAATTTCTCCAAAGAGAACATACCATTACCTAGACTACAGAATGCCAACAACAGCGCATGGACTCAAAATATGAATGGGGAAAATTGCATCACAACATTTCATTATCAAAAAAAGCAATCGTAAAACTAGAGATAAGGAACTGTTAGTGCGGTTGCGCTTGTCATTCTCAAGTCATAAAAGAATAAAGATGGCCAGACGATAAAAAACTTCAAAATATTAAATCACATACCATGACATCAAACTGCTCTGGCTTTGATACAAGTTGCATGCAGCAGTTGTCCACAATAATCTCATTATACTTAATTCCTGGATATTTCGTTGCTACCTCACGACAAGATTCTAAGAATAGACCATCTGCAAGTTTCATAATGTTGGCTTTGTGCACAGCAGTCACTTTCTTCCGGTTGTTTAAGTATGCATACTCAAAGGCATATTTGGCAATCCGTTCTGAGCAGAACTTTGTAATCACCTAGCAGAGGTATAGATGAGAACCAGGCAATAGCAGACATGCAGTTCCACATTTCCATGAAACATGATAAAGGAAATTTGAAGAGGAAAATTTTTATTAAGAACTGAAATGGAGACCAATTACTTAAAAACAGATCCCATCTCAAAATGTACATCAACAACAAAGCAATGATCAGCAACCTTGTAATGCAATCCAATTGGCAGTGTAGAATCAGCAACCAAATAATAATGCAATCCAACTGGAAGTTAAGAGAGTACACCATCTCTCCATGCACCATGCAGAAAATGGAAGGATCTTCATAAATTTTTCCTTTGCTGAATATTATTTCTCTTATTTATAAATTCATTTTATATAAAAAATAGAGATGAAGAGGATCACAAATAGCACTCAGGAGCCCCATAAGCATTACACACTAACCATATACTAAGGTTTATTTTCTCTTCTTCTTTTTTTTCCTTCTTTTTTTTTTCCCCTTTTTTTAATGCTTCACTCCACCATGTTGGGTTTTTCCTCATCCAAAACTAAAATATGGTAACGAAACTGATCCAAGCTTTGACCTAATTTTTCGATCGAGTAAAGTTGTCAACAAGTTTCAAAAGAACTGTAACTGGCTATTTGTTTTCATAAAAAAATTGTTTACAAAATTATTAAATTCTCCAAATTACAATAAATACATCTTAAAACAAGCCAATACAGCAGAGGAATATACTGTTTAGACATTGTATTGTGCAGTATGTTCTGGTGATGAGTGATAATTTGTTTGTATTTGGTGAAAAGGCTTATGCTCGAATTGGTATCCAGATGCATCTTCTCCACGCACAAAGCAAGGTAAGGATTAAACCCAAGCAAATGGAAGTGAGTAGTGGAGCCAAAGCTTCAACGGTACATCATAAGGACAATCATCAGTAAAAAATGATCCACAAGCTCAGACAACAAGTTACATTAAGTGATGGAATCATCGAAGCATCCAACGGAAGATCAAGCTTCAAGTGAACACTTTATGAGCCGAAGCGCCTTGAAGGCAAGAATTGGTTAAGGAAACCTTCAATGGTTGTTCTGCATTGGCACAAACACTAAGCATTAGTTTCATATTTCTAATTCCTCTTATGTTACAAGTGATATTGGCCCTACCCGAGACCTGTTAGAAGGCTGATTCCAAGCTCTCGTTATCCACTACTGCTACTGTGTTCTGAGACTACTTTCCAAGCCCTGTGGCAGCTCTGTTCTGGAAATTTTCTGGGCAGCATTCGAGTCCACATCCCTGTTATGGTTAAGGCCCATATTTTGAGGGCATATGAGACCCTTCCTGAAGGCCACTCGACCAGATTTTCAAGGCATAGGTCTGGTCACTGAGCTACCAGAAATCTCTCTTTTCTTGACCTAAATCATAAACATCATTATTCCTTTAGAAAGTGGTGGATGTAAGAATCCACAATCGATCATGTCCTTCAAGTCACATGTTGCTTTCTACCATATCATTTCAAATGAATTTTTACCATAACATTCCACTAATTTGGAACTGGCATTCAAAGTAGATCCTTTTGATTTCTATATCGAAGATATGCTTACGAAGTTCTTCCAACTTATTGATTTAACCTAGTCTGGCCATAGCTGATTGATTGTTTTGGTCTGATTCTGTTTTGTTTCTTAAGCTGGGATGTCGCCTACTGTTAGTAGTTGATATTGTGACCATTAGAAGGTTTGGGGTTATTTTATATTCTGATATTTATATGTACAGTAGTATCATTGGGGTTGGGTTATCCTACTTAGCCTTGAACATTAAATTGCCCATTCAAGTTCCCAAAGGAGAGAAAGATCAAAGCATAGGCATGAAGGCTATAGTCGGCCTATTTTCTCATTTAAAGCTTCTGAAGAGTTATGGGAACTGTTTGAGCATTGTCAAATTTCTCAAGGCAGGTATGTGAATCTCAAGTCATTTGACTAATTTTGGCAATTCAAGATAACTTTCAAGCCCTATGTTAGGAAAATATCCTAACCTGTAAAATAAGAACTTCTCAGAACCCTTTTTTTATTATTATTAATCAATAAATATATATATATATATATAGATTAAAAAATGCAAGAAGAAGATAAAACAGCCCAAAAAAAGAGGGGGAGAAGAAGGGAAAAGGAGGAGGCCGATGGGGGCCGACAAAACCATCAACGCAGGAGAGGATAGTAGAGGAAGGGAGCATGGTTCAAGAACTCGGTCAAAACCTGCAAAACCATATCCCCAAGGGTCGAAACGATATGTCATGTCAACCATGTTTTGACATGTTTCGAAATGTTTTGTGGGAAATTTCGACCAAACCAACTGGTTCGACCCTTTGGGTGGAACCAAGTCCTATATAAGTTAGTTTGAAAAGAAACCCAAGACTTCTTTAGCAGAATTTGACCCTCTCTTCTTAGTTTTTTCTCCTACGAGTGGGAAACTTGGGGAAACAGTAGAGATTTCCATTTTTTGCCTAACAAAGTTGAATCTAAGGGTGGTTCTTGCTTTATCTACATAAAAAAGACCGCTTGGACATAAAAGGTAAGTCCCAACTTCCCCAAAAATCATTTTTTTTTTTATAGAATATACTTGTAAATAGAGTAGAATTATGTTAATTTTTTATATGCTACTTAGGAGGACCCGATCTACGCATTCACGGTGGCCAAATTTTTTTTCATGTTGATTTTTTTCCTATTTTTGAAAATGCATTTACCTACAACATATTTCAATCAACAACTTAATGTAATGATTACCGAACCTTTGGTTCACCACACAAGTATGACTTTGTATGTTTTTTTTATGAAACTAATGATATGAATGTGTTAGAAATGTCTAAAATAGGATGTACACAAAAAATAAGGCAAAAAAAAAACACTGTTTTGGGATCGAAACCTAAGTTTCCAACAAACCGGAAAAAATTCCCTGGTTTCCTCAAAATTTCCGAGGTTTCAACTGAAATTTTGGTCTCCCCAAGGGTCGAAACCCGATACCTTGAACCTTGGAAGGGAGACCCTAGGAGACAACAATGAGCATGCTCCTTGGAGAATCTCTAACACTATGGGAGGAGTCTAAGCTTGGAGCTAACATCAAAAAAGATTGCATTCCAAATCATCTCCAGGGAGCGAGAATTGGAGGTCTATCTACGAAGATTACGTTAAATCCAGATATGGTTGATGACGATGCAAAAGGCAGGTTTACCCACCATGTCACAAATAGAAGAACCAGAAAAAGTCATTCCCTTTGAAGTCCAAGGATACATCTCCCACTAGGCCAACAACTTTTAAGAACTCTATTCCCAATAGAGGAGGCAAAGGGACAACTAAAGAAGAGATGATCAATATCTTCGACATTCCAACAAAGACAGTAGAAAGGAGGAACATTAATGTGTCTAGAGAGAAGAAAGGATTGTGTGAGAAGGTAGTTTGAAAGGGGCTCTCCAGGCAGTGAAGCTGTGGTGAGGGATATGGCTAGGGAACCAAACAATTTTACACCAAGGGACAAAAGGATTGTGAGGGCAAATGAAATTACAAGCAGAAAAGGAGCTGAAGATGCTAGAAGGCAAGGGAGACCATATGGTCCTATCACACCTTCCTCAATGACTGGGGGGATAGGGGGAGGGAGGACCAGATGTCACGGAGAGGAGGGGGTCCAGGATCCATTAGAGATAATGGAGGCAACAGGGGAATCTCTAAGGATTCTAGAAAAGTGAGGTGGATAGGCCATTCGAGATGGAAGAGCGAATGGCAATCATAGCCAAAGGGCAAAGCTTAATAATATTGAGCCAAACCTAGGAGGAGTCTGATGGGAGTGGGATGGTCCGGAGGGAGTCTTTGCGAAGAAGGTAGGAGTAGACTCAGGTAACCCAAATGCTATTGTGTTTAGGGAATCTTGGATTCACCTGATGCCAAGACCTCCTTCAGATTTAGGGGCACAAATAGAGGACCAACTGATGGGATGAAGGAATCGAGCAGAGTCAACCCCTTTCCAAAGGAAAGAGTTGAAGAAAGATTCAACGACCTTGATGGAAGAAAGGGAAAGTTGGAACACTCTAGACCAGAAGGTGTAGCAAGTTTGGAGAACAGATCGAATGAGCTCCAGACAATCGGAATAAGAGAGAAGCTTGCCTTTCCAGAGCTAGAGCCTTTTATGGATAAGGTTAAGCATAGGGGTGCAATGATGAGCAGAGTCTAGTGGACCTGAGGGGGAGACCTAGGTATCTGAATGGCAGGTAGCCAAGGGAGAACCCGGAAAGGAGCATGAGGGAAGCTTTAGTGGCTTCAAAGACTCTAGAAAGAAAAATATAGGATTTGAAGAGATTGATGCAGAGGCTAGAGAGGGATTCAAAGCAACAGAGGAAAGAAAGAATGGATTAGATAGAGGAGTGATCAGCTTTTAAGAAAATCATGAGGTCATCCGCAAAGGCTAGGTAGGTGAGATTGATAGCTTTGCATTTGGGGAGAGGAGAGATAACGTGGATGTCCATAGAAGACTAAATGGATCTAGAGAGGACTTCTAAGGCGATGGAGAAGAGGAAGGGGGAAAGGGGGGAGCCTTGACGAATACCTACCGAAGATGGAAAGAATCCCGCAGGGCTCCCATTAACAAGAACCAAGAAACGGGGAGAAGAGATGCAGGAGTGCATCCAACTAATGGGGTGAAGGACATTGAGTGGAGAATAGTGGTGATGAAGACCCAACAGATAGAATCAAAAGCTTTACGAATATTAATCTTGAGAAGGGCAACAAGCGCCCTAAATTTGCGGTTGAAACCGCAAACAATCTCATAACAAAGGATGATGTTATCCACAATGTTCTGACTTGCATGAAACCAAATTGATTGGGGCTAATAAGAGAATCAACCACAGAGTGGAGCCTTGCGGCTAGGATCTTAGCAATGAATTTATAAAGAAGGTTGCAAAGTGAAATGGGTTAGAATTCTCCCATAGAGGAGGCCCCCTCTATTTTTGGAATAAGACACAGGATGGAATGTTCAGATTGTGAAACTACGAAGGCTCATTAACATTATTTCCTTGATAGATACCTCTAGCTCGAATTGTGGATTGCTTATCTAGTTTTCAATGCGGAGTTGTGAGTTGCATATCTAGTTTTCAATGGCAGAGTTGTGTGTTGATTACATAGTTTTCAAAGCAGAGTTGTGTGTTCGAGTTGTTACTTTCGTGCTTAGCGGGCTGTCAAGAACTCGTTATCTCATTCATCCTTTCATAAAAGTAGGTTGGGTGATGGATTGCCCTTGGTGGTTGACGTAATGCGTGTAAGACGCTTTGTCTTGATTGATCTATATTGTACGGCAGGTAGACAGTCGGTATCTTATTACATATAATCTGTCGGTATAAGACAGTGGCTAATTTGTAGTGGTGCGTCAGGTTAATAGCTGGCACTTATTATAATTAGCTATAACCCATCAATCTTTTTGCATGGATCCTCGTGCTCATCCTTGGAATCCCCAAGTAGCAGACCTCATTAAGTTGGGATAAGGTTTTGGATGTTGTTGTACACAGGAAGGTATGACTTATCCCATATGGGATGGGAAATAAGAAGTTGCGGATGTCTTTGATGAGGTCCACTTTGATGATATTCTAACAAGAAGGGAAGAAACCCATACTGAAACCGTCAAGACCCGGGGCTTAATTGGAATTATAGGAGAGAACAGCTGAAGAAATTTCATCATCTGAGGAGATAGATTGGAGAGAGGTCTAGAGATGGGGGGATGAATTTGTTAATCGATCCAGAGGGAATGGGAGGGGTAGGGGGAGAGAATGGGGGTTGGAAGAGATCAGAGAAATACCCAGAAGCCTTAGTATAAATAGAATCCGAAGGATGGAGAGAAGTTCCATCTCTAGCAGAGAGCGAGAGGATGGAGTTAAAGACTATTAGCTTTCAGAGATTGATGAAAGTAGGCAGTGTTGGAGTCTCCAAGCTCAAGCCACTTGATCCAAGATTTTTGCTTAAGGAAACTTTCTTCTTGAGTAATCAAGTAGGAGAGCTCTTTTCAGATGGTGTGCTCATCTTCAGCAAAGGAGGGGGGTTGTGAAGATCGGCTTGAAGCCTGCATTGGATAAAAGCTAGATTAGTCCTGGATATAGAAACCCAAGAAGAATTTTCCAAAAAGAAGAGGTGTTCCGGTCTTTGAGATCTAATTTGACATTCTTGAGCTTTCGCGCAAAAGCAATGAGGGTGGAGGAGATAGCTTGGACTAGGATGTTCCAAGCTTCTCTGACAGTGGGGAGAAACCCATCATGTTGAGTGCACATGTCAAAGAATTTAAAGGTTTTATGACTGAAGGGACAGACCAAAAGAGAAATCGGATTGTTATCAGTGATTCCAGCGAGATCGAAGGTGGCAAGAGAGGAGGGGAAGGAGACAAGCTAAGGCCCATTCACAAGGATTCTATCAAGCCTGCAGGCAATCCTATTAGGACCTTGTTTGTTGTGCCAAGAAGCTTTGGGCCAGTCCATCAAAGGTCTTGCATTCCAATGTCCTCAAGGAAGCTATTAAAGGCCTCAACAGCGTGGGAATCAATGGGGGAACCACCCTGTTTCTCATGGCCAACTCTAACAACGTTGAAGTCGCCACCTAAGCCCCAAGGGATGGAGCCCAAGAAGAGAGCCAAGGAGAGGAGATCATCCCAAACTATTAGAAGCACGGTTTAAGGCGTAGATCACAGAGAAGTCAAGACTGAAGGAGTTAGATGGATAAGAAATGGAGAGATGGATATATTGAGAAGAGGAGATGGAGGAAGTGACCTGAAGCTTGGAGTGATTCTAGAGAACCTAGATGCAGCCAAGGGGGTGGGAGAGATAGTTGGAAATGAGGGACCATGAGGGAGCAATGAAGGAGGCAATTTGGTTAGCTTTGGATTCAAGGACTCTAGTTTCCAAAAGACAACAATTATCAAAATGAGAATTTTTTATACAAGAGTGATCTCACCTTGCTTAGCCAAGGAATTGAGGCCACGGATGTCCCAAATAGTCCACAAAGTCATTTGGAGAAAGGGAATAGATCCACTAAATCCCCATTGTCCACGGATGTCCCAAACAGTTCACAAAGTCATTTGGAGGAAAGGAATAGATCCACTAAATCCCCATTGGAACTAGGCAAAGCATATGCAGTCATTTGGAGGAAGGGAATAGATCCACTAAATCCCCATTGGAACTAGACAAAGCATATGCTTGGCGGAAGGCTTTTTTGGCCCAGGATGGTCTGCGGTACTCTTGAAGAGTGCGGGATCCCATAGAGGATGAATCAGGAAAAGCATTCTGGGGGAGTGGGGGTCACTCTTTTTTTTTTCAAAACTTTCTAGACTATTTTATTGTAATAGGAAAGTTCATGATGAGGATGATGATTAGAATGAAGAATACATTGAAGCATATGTTAAGGGCTGCAAAATCAGATTTGATTGTTCTAAATTAGGAGAAATTCTTGGAATTTTAACTCTCATACATGTTTTTTTGTTCCACGCCTTGCAGGCAAAGGAGGCAGGCTAACCAAATGTCCGCTCAACAGTTAGAAATTTGACTACTAGAAGAGTATCAATGGCTAGATTGTTTTACTGTTGGAGTTCAGCAAACGTATGCAGGATAATGTGATCATCCGCTTAGAGCCCGTTTGGTAACGATTCCGTTCTGAGAACGCTGTACTTTGGCAAAATCATCTACTTGTGTTACCTCATTAAAAGATGATTTTTTGACTTGTTCGAGCGTTTTATACACTTGTTCCGAAACCATTCTAGAGATAGTTCTGGAGTTAAATGGCGTTTGGTAAGAACTATTTCTTGGCACATTTTTTTTTCATCATTTCAATATTTACACAAACGGCATTAATGACCATATTTAAATGAAATTGATATCAATGACGGGGCAGGTAAAATGGATAACCCCCATGTGTTTCAAATACCGATCCATTTTCTGCTAGGTAATTTCACTGTAGTGGGCTTTCAATTTCAGACCTAAGAGAAGTGAGAGATGGTTTCAGTTTCAAGGGGTTAAGACAGGGTTGGAGTAGGATCACTGAAAACCCACCCCACACAACCCCTTTGTCATCACTACTTGGAAATGCAGTACATAATCAAAACCTATCTGCTGAGCTGTAAGGATGTATGGGGGATGGGGTTGGCGTTGGACAGCCAGAAGTGGTTCTTATCTCACTCTACCAATCACCACCACGATATCAACACATCACAATTTTTTATTTTTCTTCGCTAGTTATAGAATCTCTCTCTTCATAGTTTATAACAAATGAGGAATTGAAAGCAGAAAATTTTGCAACTGGGAACTCAAAAGTGTTGAAAATTACTTGACGGTTTCCTGCTAAGAGGGAGGAACCAAAGAGGTGAAAATTGCCCTATCCCTTTTCTTTTTCTGATTAAAAGAATTTCCTCGGCAACTACAGAATGTTATCTCGTCTCCTGACGATCTCGCTCTCACCCTCTCTTTCTGTTCTTTGGTCAGATATTAAGAGACGATGTAGTGAACATTGAGGAGAAGAGAAGAAGAAGAAGAATCACTTTATCTGGGAGGGATGTACCTACCAAGAACGCCAGAGTGAGTTCAAAGGGCTTCAAGAGTAGAGGCAAGGTCGGCTTCCCGGAATGAGTTCAAAGGCAAGATCGACTTTCCCTAAGGGAGCAATGTCGATCCACAAGGTCGTCCAACTGAAGGCAAGAGCGGCTCCTTCTCCTTTGGAATGTGATGTTAGTTTTTATCAAAAGGAGGTTTTGAGGTTTTTTATCGGGAACAATTTTTTTTTTTTATTTCCTTAAAGACCATCTTAGGATTGGAGTAACACCCAAAATGTGTTATCTGATTCCCATTCTTGAGATGATATTGTGAACCGGTTCATTTCTTGGGCACAGAAATGAGAGAGGAATTACCAAACACTTTTTTTCCCATTTCTGTTCTAAAATGGAATCTAGAACAGAAAAGATGATCACAGGAGAGTTACCAAACAGGCTCTTAGTGTCTCTTGGTTTACGCTTTTCAAATCTCTCACTGAACACTAAGCCTATAAAAGGTAGAACTCCCAGAATTTTTAACAATCTTTACATACACTACATTTTGTGTGGTCTTGAGCTTTAACTGAGTATCTTTTCAACCACCTTAGGATTTATCGTTTAAAGTGAGAGACTATGCTTCATTTCTCAAATATACCTTTCCTAGAGGTTTATTGTTTCTTCCGTCAGTTGAGAAAGTGTTGTAAGTTCCTTGTGAAGAGTTATCCAACAAGTAGTGTTACGTTGGTGACATTTTTGGGTTTTGGTATGAGCCTAGAAAAACAGCAAGGTTTGTAGTGAGCCGTGAAAACTCTGTAAGGGTTTGATTGCTACCTGGGAAAGCAACTGAGATAAGTGGAAATCCAAGAGTTCGTGGAGACTTGGTAGTGGACGTAGGGTGTTGCCCGACCACTCTAAAATCTGTGTATTCTCCTTTGCTTTATTCTTCCCCACTTACATTCTTGAGTGTGGGTGAGCGTTCGAAAACCTCTTCCTTCCACATATATTTTTGTGCAAGTTTAGAACATCTGAGTTTATTTTCTTCGATATTTTGGAATCCCAATTCACCCGTTTTGGGAAATCTCTCGATGCTAACATATATCTTGCATATTTGCCTTTCCAGGATTATTTTGTTTCTTCTCTCCTTCGTTGTAAGAGTTGTAGGAAATTGGGTATCTCCATTCTTTGTAAATCACATGAGGTGATTAAAAGTGTGTGATTGCCAGTGTGTCAAACAATCAAGTGCGATTAGCGCTTGGAAAACCAAATGTGTAACGGTTTGATTTCTACAGGTTAAAGCAATTGAGAGATGGTAGAAATCCAAAGGCGTCACAGTGGATGTAGGCTGCATCTTTGATGCAGAACCATACTAAATTCATTGTGTCAACTTTCTCACCTTATCTCTTGCCTTGTTATCTATCACCTATTGTTTTCATTGACTGGGAAAGTTTTCACAATGTAGTCATTTACCTATATATACCAATTCACCTCCCTCTTGGGTTACCACTGGTCCTACATATACAACCTGATTAAAATGTAATGTAGCTGCACACAGTATCTTTTTCATGTAGTGATATTTTCAGTTTAATCATAAAATTACCAAATAAATATAAATAATAGCTGTAGAATATAGTGTATTATGAGGAAAGATAGATGGAATGTGACTGTATCTTCCCCATTTGCAGAGAGAGGGGGAAAACTGCTTCCAAATGTTGATGGTTTTGTGAAGTTGGATGCACACAAACCGACCCAATAATTGCCATAACAATTAATTAGCATGTTCTAAAATTCTTCTCAACTCAACTCAACCTTATCCCAACTAAATGGGGCTGGTGGTTACATGGATCCTTTTCTCCAATCGGCTCTGTTCAAATCCATGCTTGTTTCTAGTCCTAAGCTACACACGTGTTTCCTCAGTTCTCCTAGAGTCATTTTAGGTCTACCCTTGGCTCTTTTGACTCCTTCAATCTGAATTAAATCACCCTCCGTACTAGAGCATTTAAAGGCCTCCATTGCACATGTTCATGCCATCTCAAACGACTTTCTCACAACTTATCATGTGTCGGAGCCACTTCTAAATCAGCTCTAATTTGTTCATTTCGTATTTAATCTTTTCTAGCTTTATCACTCATCCATCTCAACATATACTCATTTCAGCTACACCAAGTTTGTCTATACGTTATTTCTTTATAGCCCGATATTCATGTCCAAACATTTTTACTGGTTGTATAACTTTCCTATAGAATTTTCCTTCAAATTTCAGAGGAATATGTCTATCACACAACACTCCAACACACCCCTACACTTCATCCATCATATTCTAATTCTTTCTGCAACATCATCTTCTATTTCTCCTTTATTTATGACTGAACCTGGGTAACTAAAATTTTCACTTTATGATATCTCCTTATCATCAATTTTACCACAACCCTACATTTAATCCTATTGTTACTATAGCTACACACCATATACTCTGTTTTTGTTTTACTTATCTTATAACCTTCATATTCCAAAGTCGATCTCCATAATTCCAACTTCATATAAAACCCTATTTTTGTTTCATCCACCGAAACAACACCATAAAAAAAGCATACACCAAAGGATCTAATCTTGAATGTCTCTCATAAGCTCATCCATAGTTGTGAAGGTATCACTTAGGTGACCGCCTTGGCATCCAAGAACCTTGACAATTAATGTCACCTTGGTTCCCTTCGTGGGTGTTCGCCTTGCATCCAAGCCCCCACCATGGTTCGCCTAGACAACGTGAGAACTATGCTCATCTATAATTAGAACAAACAAATACAAGCTTAGAGTTGATCATTGATGTAATCCAATTGTAATTGGGAATCCATTAACCTACCCTCCTACAATTCTACACTAATCACTACACCATTATTCACATCTTTAACCATGTTTATAGGTTTACTCGAAACACATTTCTTGCACCCATACCCATATTTATTGCGATCTGGTTGTTTTAGTTGGCAACCTTGGCCATATGGTGGTGATGACGTGGTCAATTTTGGTGATACGGCCGAAAGAGGTGACGTGGCAACATTCGATCTCTTCAATGAGATGGCAATGTTACATGGTGTGTTTGGGGTGGATTAAGTCATCCATGATAGGTGGTGCAAGATTCCGAGTCAAAGCTAGCAAATTTGACCTAATTACGCTCGGGGGCATTTTCAACAGTGAAAATGATTTTTCTGGAAAATGGTTCCTTAATGAAAAAATTCGTGTAGTTTATCCTTTCCAACGTATCTGATTTCGTCCTGCTTCGATAACGTCTAAAGAAGTTATGGAATCCGCAAGAAAAAATTCCTCGCTACTAACATTCTAATATATTGGCCTCCTTATCGCTAAGGTGATTCCCACTCCTTAAATCTCCTAACCTCTTCTTGTTTCCCAACCAGAGGCCCTTATGAGTAGTAGACTGACTTTAATCTCTCTCAAACACCCTTCACATATTTGTCTTGTGCTTGAAAAATAATATCAATTATATGGCTTACCTCGATGGCACCCTTGACTGCCTCTTCAATTGGGAATTTGCATGAGGATCAGAATTCCTTGCCACTTCTTTGGAGTTATCTATTACCTCCCTTTAGTTTCACCATCAGTATGTTGGAATCTCATCCACCAGAAACATACAGTCTTTGCAGACAAAATTGAAACTTTGATGGAGGGCCGGTAGGGGTAGGGAAGAATCCCTTAGGGGAACTCAGAGTTGCAAGGGATAGGGAGAAATTGCACAAATAAAGGGGGGAGAAGAATCACACACACAGCCCTCAAGGTCTCAACACTCAAAACTCAATTCATCTTTTCAACCTCTAATTTTGTCCACCGGTTACAACCAATATATAGGAAAAATAAAAGGCATAATTAGAAACCAACTGAAATAAGTAAACTACCATAACTAAGCAAACCGACACTACTAAGACTCTCTAAATTATATGTGAACCCAACTTGCTAAAATAAAGTGAATAAAATCAAATAAAATCCAATCTTCCTAAATAAAGTAAATTTCTAAAATCCTACTAGACTAAGGACTCAATATGGATCCGGTTCATCTCTCGCTAAATACCCAGATGGGTATGGATAGCTCCATGGGTGCATATCTACATCAATTCCCCCAGAGTTGAAAAAAACTCGTCCACGAGTTATGTAGAATAGGAGAATCAAAACCAATCGATTAGCACCCATCCTTGCCTATATGAAGGCACCATCAAAACCATGATCGAATGCTACGAAATCCACGACACGAAGTTCCTTGGTGAAGTAGTGACTCGGGAAAATAAAATCGATCAGTTCACTGAAGAGATCAATCGATTTAAATTTTTTCACAAGTTGATTTTCAATTTCCAATGATGCCATCTCATCTTCTACCACTGATGATTCATCTTCTGGTTCGTCTACCTGTTGTTCAACGGCTGAGATCACATAGTTGAAGATAGAATGTGTTTGGGTTTTGATGTCCGTGCAATGTCGTTGAATCTCATCGAGCTTCACTTGCATCAATTGTAGTTGTTGACGGATATCCGATAAAAGATTGAGATCCATTGGCTAGGTACTCTATTCAAAATCACTATGGACCCTCTATGATAAGAGATCACTAAAGGAGAACGATAAAATAGTGAATATATGGAATATTGTGACCACTGTGGCAAACTTGTAAATAAATGGAAATTCTTAAGTGAGTGGCAAAGGTGTAATATTGAAGGTTCAAGTAACAAACTCAAAAAACGTATGGGTAAAGGGTAATATTGGAAGCGAGATAAAACAATAGGACAGAAAAGGATAATGAAGGAAGGGAGGGGTATTTTAGGAAAGAAAAAATTAATTAAAGAAAGGAAAGTCGTTGGGTGTGTGGTTTTACCGACAAATAAGGGAAAAAAAAAAGGGGGAGGTTTCTGCCCCCTCGGAGATGGAGAACCAGCTATCTCCGCTATGTCACCAAGGGAACCAGCGAACACCACCGCAACAAAGGAGGGATGGAGACGATGACTGCGACTACAACGAAGACTTCGACTGAGCCTTTCTCCTTCGCCTGCAGGAGTAGCTATT
Organism: Macadamia integrifolia; assembly: GCF_013358625.1. NCBI lineage: Eukaryota > Viridiplantae > Streptophyta > Magnoliopsida > Proteales > Proteaceae > Macadamia > Macadamia integrifolia. Next base: position 131,715 of record NW_024868061.1, read on the forward strand.
GCAAGGTGACTCACGAGAGCCTTCGAACCAGGTATGTAAGTTCTCCTCTTTCTTTTGCTTTCTCTTCTCTTCTTCTGTTCTTTTTTCTCGCTTCTTTCTTCTTCTTCTTCTTCTTCTTTTTTCTGATTCGGTCTTCCCTCTCTACTCTCTTCTTCTTTTCTTTCCCTTCTTCTGCTGCTCTATCTTCCTATTTTTGGCTTGCTGATTCTCAGTCTCTCGTCTCTGCTTTACAACCCCCCTTTTTTTTGCTCCCTTGTGGCAGGGATTCAACATGGGTTTTGGGTTGGGTCGACTCTTCTGTGTTGAACAAAGACGATTTTTTTTTTTTTTAAATTGCTGTTCACAGAAAGCCTAGGAAAAGAGGGGAAGTAGGGGCGGTGGGGCTGTCTTTGGAAGATGGGTATATCGGGGTAAGGTGAAAGACTCAACCTCGGTTTTAGTCTTTTTTTTTTTTTTTTTTAATTAGCTCTCGGAAGAGCAAGGAGGTAGAATGGAAAGGGGAAAAGAGAGATGGAAAGGAAGGAATGGGATCCTTCGGCTCTGATACCAAGTTGATGGAGGGCCAGTAGGGATAGGGAAGAATCCCTTAGGGGAACTCAGAGTTGCAGGGGATAGGGAGAAATCGCACAAAGAAGGGGGAGGGGGGGGAAGAAGAATCACACACATAGCCCTCATGCTCTCAACACTCAAAACTCAGTTCATCTTTTCAATCTCTAATTTTGTCCACCAGTTACAACCAATATATAGGAAAAATAAAAGACATAATTAGAAACCAATTGAAATAAGGAAACTACCATAACTAAGCAAACCGACTCTTTTTTTTTTTTTTTAATTAAGAAGGGTGCTTATGTCAATTCAGAATCTTCTTTAATATCTGTGCTTCCTGAGGCCCATTTGGTCAAAATTCCTTAGTGGCCATGTGACCAAGGGGTCTCTTTTAAAGTTGTAGGGGTAAAATTGTAATTTGAGTTTTTCAAAGTGGAACTTTAAGAGGGCAATACATGTGAATTTTTCATTGTCTAGTAAGTCCTCTTTCCTACTTTGTTCTTATGTCTTATAAAATGCAGGTTATTTTAGTCTTAGAAGAAGCTTTATTTTAGGGTAAGCTTTAGTCGTCTAGCTGGTTAAGTACAATATGGCCAAGTTTCACCTTACTAGCTTCCTGTTTGCTTTCATAAATAAAAATTCTTGAAATCAGAGAGAGAGAGAGAAGAAACATTAAAAAATTGGACATATGGGCAACAGAATAGAGAAAACTAAAAAAAATCTTCAATGGAAACCTCGATCTTCAAATGTATTTCTTGCACATCCATCTGCGTTACCCTCCTATGAGAACTTGCAATACAATAAGAAATTTCATTTGAAGAAAATACAGGCACACGCAGGATAAGATCCAAATAGATCAAGAGGAAACTAACACAGCAGAAACAAGAGCCAAAAGGTCCAAGGACCACAAGTTCTTCAACGCCAAAAATAAGAAAAGGCATAACAGTACCCATTAATTACTCAATTCCCAGATGAACAGTCGACAATCAAGAGACATAGAGAAATAGAAAATGGCCCAAGAAGAATACCTTAAGGCTCTCAACAACACCAGGAACAACCTCATGCTCAAGCCCTGCATATTCCCCTTCTGTATTCTCCCGAATCACAACAATATCAACATTCTGATGCCTTGTAGGCAACCCAGGCAGATTGAAACAATTCACAAGTGATGCATATAAATCAAGCTCCTTTCTTAGCTGAACATTCAATGAACTGACACCACCACCAACTGGAGTATTCAAACCACCCTTCAAGCAAACCTTGTTCTTATGTATTGAATCAATCACTTCCTGAGGAACCTTTGTCATATCACCATGAACTTCATATCTTTCGAAATACACAGGAGCATGCATCGCTTCCATGACCTGCTCAACCGCACCAGTAACAAGAGGACCAATTCCATCTCCTGGGATTAAGGTAACAGCTCTTGGAGCACCATCACCAGGCCGAGGCATGTAGGTTACAGATCTCTTGATGTCAAGACTAAACCCTAGACGCGGAGATGAAGGTACAGAAGATGAGGAGGCTACTGAACATCCAAGGAGTTGCTTTAGAATTTGTAAATTTCTTCTCGCCATTATTGTAGAAATCTGTTTTAGAATAAGAGTTTACGGTTTATACTGGTGTTGAGGAGCCAAAAATTAAGGGAAGGAAAAAAGGAAGAAAAAAGAGAGAACCAAATAGAACAGAACAGAAGAGACTGGAATGTAAAAAGACCTAAGAACACGGTAAAATCTTCGCACTAAAAAAAGGGGAAAAAAAAAAAGACGGTAAAATATTACGGCTGCTAAGTGTGTATATTCCCTTCTACCAAAAAGAAAAGTAAATAATTCCCGCCAATGGACATTTTGATACCTGGTCCCGTTGATTCCTACTCCCATACATAGGAATGCGTGAAATGACTGTTCAGCCCCTTGTTAATTTAAAATTTCTATCCAATTATATGCCTCTTCGCATGCCCTCGTTAGCCCCTACACTACATGACCAGGCAGCGATCTTTGGCTACATGACTAGGCAGCGATCCTTTGGCTTTGAAATATGGTTCTACGTCTGACACAGACAGGCATGAAAAGACTATGCTACCCTACCCCATTGTGTTAAAGATGCTTCCATGCACCCTCCCATTAGTCTGGCACTGATGCAGTGGGCACTCAAGTGGACGGGGTTTTATTGCCTTAGTAATAATCAGTGACAATACAAAATTACCACTAAATGTCTAATTCTAATGGGAAAAAATGGCTGCTCTCTTTTTCCCTTCCCTCCATTTTCTTCTTCTCCTTTTAGCAATTGTACTTTTCATTGTGGACGCCCAAGGTCTAAAGGGCATCAGGGGGTGGAGTTGTAGGGTTTTCGCCAAAGAGGGGGGTAAGTCTAGGTGGGTTATTATGAAGAGAGAGGTTACGGGTGGGTAGGTTCTGTAGGGGTTTGGGGTTATCGTGAAGAGAGAAGGGAGGAGTTGTAGGGTTAGGGGCGGTGTTGGGTTGCAGAGAGGGAAGGGAGTTAAGGGGAAGGTACGTCTTGGTTGTATTAGGGTGGTGGAGGGGTGTCGAGGGCACAAGTATGCAAAGTGGGGAGTAGTGGTGGTGGGGTATAGGGGTTGCAGGGGAAGATGTGTTACAAGGGTTTAGCCCGGCTAGGGAGATGCAAGAGCTAGGAAGAGAGGTGAGATGGATATGCAAGGGTGGAGTAACGAAAGCGCAGGGGCATGTAGCTGCAAGGTGGGGTAGGGAAGCTCAAGAGAGGAGTGGCAAAGGGGTAGTGGAGAGGGCAGAGTAGCATGGGGAGCTTGCAGTCGGGGAGGGCCGGGTACAAAAGTTCAAGAGAGGTGTAGGGAGCTTGCAGGGGTGGAGGGTAGTGGTGACATGGCTCTAGGGGTAGAGTAGGGAGTACATAGGGGTGGTACTGGCAAGGGCATAAGCATAGGGGTGGGGCTAGGTTAGGAGAGGCATGTGGGGGATGTAAGTGGCAAGGTGTGGGATGCGGAGGGTGGTCAAGATGAGTTTTATTAATAAATATTTTAGGGAATAGGTTGGCCACACTGACATTGTGCCAAGCCTTATGTCTATCTCTCTCCCCCGAAAAGACTCCAATGCCCCTCCCACTCCACACTACCCATTGATGCATGCCGCTAGCACCCAGAAACCAGCGGCATGCCAATCATTCACCAAATATTTTATATGGGGAAGAGTTCTCTATCCGGAAACATGGTTCCTGGCACCAGTGATGAGGCCATTGGGAACCCACCTTGAAGCATCAACAAGAGGGGCATTTCCACCTTTCATGGAGGACGGGACGATCATATTCGCCCCCTCTGTGTCTGGAGCAGCCCCTACACTCTCGGTAGAGTCCTTTCATCCATTTTATATTTATCAGAGGTAAAATAATCGCTACTAATATCAACTATTTTTAATAAAAATGCATTCAAAAGTAAGGGGAAAAGAAGATGGACTTCTTCCTCGTGTTCTATTGAGCAAATCTAAAATGGCATCACCTTTGAGGTTAGGCATAAAATCCTACAGAAGAGTGCTATGTGTCCAGATTCAATTAGACATAGGTACCTTATTTTGGCTTAGGATCTTCCTCTTGTTTCTCCCCCACCCTCTAATTTTGATGTATCCCTTTTTATTTTTGTTTCTCCCTTCCCCCTTTCTAGTGTTCCCTCTTTTTGTTTGCCTGTAATTTAGCCCCCTTGGTTTTTTATGCATCCTCTTTGATGGTTGTTTTTCCCCCCCCCCCCCCTTTAGTTCTTCTTTGGTAGGCCTTGGCCTTGGCCTTGGCCTTGGCCTTTGGCCAACCTTGTGGCTTTTGTAATATATTCTTCTTTTTCTTAAATATATTTTCATTCACCCAAAAAAACGAGAACCGCCACTAAAATTGGTAATTATTAATAAAAATAAAATTATTGTGGTTATAAAAATAATTTCAGTTAGCAACAGTAATTATTGATGCTAAAAACAATACTTTCAGAATTTTTTGTTGATAAATAATGATTTAGCAGTGGTAACTACCATTGTAAAAAGTTTATAAATAGTGGTGGTTGAAAAATACTACAACCCGTCTGAAAGTTACTGTACTTAAATAGCTATAGTACTGTTAGAAATAGATATTTCAAGCAATCCATATAAGACTTGGCTGAATACAATTATGAATGCATTTCATAGAATTAATCCGTGAAGTAAAACACTTAATACTGACCCCTTGTATTAGTAGCAAATCACGTAGTGATGAAATCAAAATTGATGACACCAAGCACGTCGTCTTGTAGTACTGGAATGATGAACATTATAGTTTGGAATAGAATCGTATTAGATTAATACTCTCCTTAAGGTTCTTAAACTCCTCTTATAATGCGGTTAGGGTTGACCAATACATTTATACCTCCAATATAAAATCACTATCAATGACATAAGGTGCACACCTAAATGTGATGACTATAGAATGTCGGAAGGTAATACTTATAAATTCACTCAAGAATACAGAACAGAAGAAGAAACAAAAATAGGAACACTTGCAGAGAACAGAACGTACATATGTATTTCGTACAGTAGGATTTTTTATTGGACTGACCCAGCTCAGTTCTACTTGGAACCAGCCTTGGTCCAAAAGAGAACCGGATAAAGCGAAAATAAATGCTTCAACACTCAAACATAAGTCAATAATCAGAAGGCCAGTGTCGACATTGGCATCGATGGTGGCCCATCTCGTTGTAAAATCGAACCTTTTGAGTGTCTGTTACATCAAAGGATGCAATCAATAGAGAAAATTCTTCGGTCGACAACAACAACCCTCGATCCAACGTCAATGGTTGTTCATCGACAACACATCGATGTCGATTGTCACCCACATCAATGTCGATTTCTACAAATCCAAAAGATATGAGTTTCCATATTTTGCAAGATTACGATTCCTTGCATACAAAAAGGCGTCGATTTGGTACCTTAGAATCCTCATATGGACACCCTTAGGCCCAATCACGTAATCGGTCAAGTTTGTTGGCAAAAACCTATATCATAGATGCAAAACCACCTCAGAAAAGTTTCCTATGGATGATGAGGATGAATCCTCCTATAGTTCAAGCACAAATTTAGAGTGTTTGCTCCCTCTTTCACTTATAAATATAACCTCTCCCATGTTGAAAGAGGATCCTTGGACAATTTTCTTTATGAAACCTTAGATTTTGGGTTTAGTTTTTCAGTTTTGAGTGTTTCAAGCTTGGAGACAAGACCCTTTTGAAGAAGAAGCTTTGATTTTCTCCATATTTGTGTTTAGTGTTGTTTGTACATTGCTGATTGTATTTTGCTGTATTCTCCTTTCTTCTTATGTTCTTTTTGTAATCATGATTGTGATGTGTTGGAAGAGGCTTACACTCTAAAATTACGAAAGGTTGCTTGAACAAACATATGAAACAACTGAACCCAGTTATTATTTTTCTCCGTGAAACTAAAATTTCTAACCACTTAGATTTCAAACCATTTTCCCTTTCTAAGGTTTACAACACCTCTCTTTTCATAAATAGCTCTGGAAAATCTGGTAAGAAAGGGGACTATGGTTACTAATCAGAAACCATGTCCATTTCTCTTCTTACGACATAGGCACCTATTTTTGCCCATTGTGCTAGAACCGACTGTATGCATACCTATGAAATGGACTCTCTTGTGTATTTATGCTCCCCCACATCCCTCTTCTTGCCTTGACTATTGGGCTGAAATTTACTATCTTTTTGAAAACAATTTGCCTCTTGTAATTTTGGGTGACTTCAATGAGATTACCAGCCAAGATCTGAAGTTTGGTGGAAAACCTTACAAACCTTCCCAATCCTTTTTGTGCTTTGATAAACTTTTATCTGACCACCAACTCCATTTCCTAAAACCTGCTGGGAACTTGTTTACCTGGTCCAATAAACAAAAGCCTCCGAACCTCATTAGGCAATGTTTGGATAGAGTATATGCTAATCTACCTTGGTTAGCTGTGTGTCCTACTTCTTCTATTTCAAAACTTGCTTCTCTTGGCTCGGACCATAACCCTATTGTTCTCCAGTTGTCTTTGGCCACTCCTAAGCTTCCTAAATTGTTCCATTATCAGTATGTGTGGATGAATCACCCTGAATTCTTTCCGTTTTGTGCCACCAGATGGGTCGCTTTGGAGAATGATAATCTTTCTTCTAAGTTAGCTTCCATGAGTAGACTTTTGTCGAGATGGAATTGGGAAGTTTTTGGTTATATTGAACATCTCAAATCTAGCCTTCTTTCTTTCTTCTTGTACTTTAAATGACATGCCTTTTTTTTAACCTCTTGTCAAAGGCATCAAAAAGAAGTTTTCATGGATTTTGGATTCCGAAGAACACTTTTGGTTACAAAAGCCTAGGCATTCTTTCATTCATGATGGGGACAAGAATACCAAGTTTTACCACTCTATCTCTAAAGTTAACCTCACTAAGAGAAGAGTAGTATGGTTGATTTCGGAGAATGGAGAGAGAATCTCTTCTCTTGAGGCGATTAGTTGGCATTTTGCCTCGTTCTTAAAAGACCTCTTCACTTCTTCGAACCCTTTGGATCCCCACTTTATTGCGTGTTTGTTTCCCCCTATGGAGAATTTTGATCCCACAATTTTGACTTCCCCACCATTAGAGGATGAAATCAGGAGAACTATTTTTTCATTTGGGCCTTTTAAAGCCCCAGAACCAGATGGTTTCCAAGCTATTTTCTACCAAAAATGCTGGAATTTCTTGGGTCTGGATGTGGTCAATTTTGTCTTAAATTTCTTCTGCACTTCTTCACTTCCGGATGGTATGAATCATACTCTCATTTGTGTCATTCCAAAGAAAGATAATGCTTCCAAGGTTGATGATTTCAGGTCTATCAATCTTTGCAATATTTCCTATAAGTATGTTACGAAAATCTTGGCCACTAGACTCAGGAACCACCTCTCTCGTTTCATTTCACCTTTTTAAGCAGCTTTTGTTCTTGGTTGATAGATTAATGACAACATTGTCATTGCTCATGAAATATTTCATGCTCTCAAGCGGAAAAAAGGTAAGTCGGGTTTCGGGGCTATCAAGTTAGACATGGCAAAGGCCTATGACAAATTGGAATGGGGTTTCTTACTTTCCATATTCAGATTTCTTGGTTTTGGTGAAAAATGGATTGAGCTTGTAAATATTCTCATTAGTATTGTGACTTTTTCTATTAAACTCAATGGCTCTGCTTTTAACTTCTTCCATGCTTCTAGGGGTATTAGACAGGGTTGCCTGCTCAATCCTTTTCTGTTTATTATGGCAATGGAAGGACTGTCTAGACTGCTTACAGCCTATACAGACCTTGATCTTTTCATAGGTGTTAAGATTTCCAGGAATGCTCCTGAGGTTTCTAATATTTTCTTTGTTAATGATACCTTCATCTTTTGCAGAGCCTCTGTTGAGGACCCTAATACTGTTAAATGTATTCTGGACCTCTTTTCTAACTTGTCTGGCTTCACTATAAATGTCACACCCCACCTCCACTCACCTGAAGGTTGGTGACATGGACACACACACACTGTCCAAAATCCATCTAGGATCCACAATGCAGTATTTTAAGTGCATAAAATTATAAAACAATTCTACGATCACAAGATAATAATAATAGTCAAATATACATAACTCGTGAAGTCTAATAATATTTACCATACTTACCAAAAAAATTTCGCAGCGGAATATAAATTACAGTTATGACCCTAGGGTTACATCTAATATGTAAACAAAATAATCAAAATGGAAGATGATACTCTCATCCTCAATGTGCTCTGAAAGCACAATCATCGCATATACAACCGTCATTGTACATGACCAGCTCCTCGTCCCATAGGTCACCTCCATAGAGGGCCGGCTCCTTAACCACATTCTCTGCATGGTTCCCTGAATCCACATCTAAAAAGGGGGCAACAAAAGGGGTGAGCTTCCACAAAGCCTAGTGAGGGGTGCACACAAACATCCACAGCAAATCATGAAATAAAAACAATGTAAATGCCCAACCAAACCAATATGAATGCAATGCCATAATCCAGATTATTAGCAAACAAACCTAATCAACAGATTCTAAGTCCATAATAGGTGTTAGTGCTACTACAACATAGGTGGTATCCCCAGTCATGAATGTACATTATCAGTCCCCAATGAATCAAACTAGTTACAAGTCAGGAGCATACCAGTCCCTACATAGTGTCTTTGGTACCCATTAAGCCCCTATTAATAATCTCCCATAATACCACTTCATTGAATCAAACATCGTATATAGGGCATATCCATCACTGAATTCAACATCGTGTGAGGGTTTGTCACAACGTTGGCATCTATGTACCTTTGTCACCGAAAATCATCCCCAAATTTGGACCGTCAGACGGTAGGATTAGCCAATACGTAAACCCCTATTGGCAAGGGTTGTAGCACTAGGGTGATTATCATAGCACAATGCATTCTAACATGCCACATCACATTACAATCACACTCGTACACCCCGTGGGCATATAGTGTCGGAACCAACCTTCGGCCACTCTGTATCCCACACTCACACATCATGGGCATGCAATGCCAAAACTAACTTTTGGCTATCCTGCATCCCAGTTACACACACACACACACTCCATTCACAACTCATGTCATTTTGCACTTACACATACAACACAAGTAGCAAGTTTATAATATGAAATTAACATGTTCATCCACATATGCATGATAACATAAACATTCCATAAAATAAAATCACACAAATCCCCTCACCTTGTGTCTTAGGTGATGATGGATAGCCGATGGCCTCGCGCCGCATTGTCTTATCACCTCTTAGTTCTACTCCTAGGATATATAAGAATTTTAAGAAAATATAGAGAAATGAGACCCTAGGCACATGTTCTAACTTCATTTCCTATTTTTCTTTTCTTTGAAATGATTCTTAAATTGGGGCTTTATGACTATAGGGCTGATTTATTCATGAGAGATGTTCACCCACCTCAATTAACTTAGAATAAGTGAACAAATGGGTTGGTTAAGATGGGTTTACATAATGCACCCACATTTCCCAAAGTTTAAGTTGCGACTTGTTTGAGATTTTAAAATATAACCGCAAGCTTACGGATCAGTGTAGCTACGGCGGGTCGAACATAGGGAGAGCAGCCACTTTATTTTTTTGCTTCTTTGAATAATGCGAAAGTGAACCAATTAATGATTGTGATCTAATTCTAATTACTGTCCTAAACATATGTATCTAAAATAACATCCTAACCATTCATCATCTAAGAATTTAAATATGCAAGCCACGCAATTATAAATAAATAAATAAATAAATAGCTGAAAATAAACACCCCAAACAATTAAAAGTAATGAAGGAAAAAAATGCTGAAATAAAAATAAAGTAAAAGAAAGGAGATAAAGCTAGAGAGAGACTCACAAGTAGGTTTCTCCACTTAGCCCGAGGGATGCATCATAATATGAGCTTCCCTACTTGATCAAAAAGTTACCCGTACAAGGGTTACTCTACTTGGCTTTAGGGAAAGGGAGACAATAAAAATAAAAATAATAAAATAATGGTTCTATGGTTAGGAGGGGCAAAGCCAACACGTATATTAGCCATGAACCTTGGGGGAAAGGGATAGCAATAATGTAACGACTGAAATTAATCCTAAATTAAGAATGAAAGGGTAGTCAGAAGAGGGAATGAGAGGGGGGAGAGAAGACTATTGAAGGAGCCTACTTATTTGAACTTCAACCCTTGAACTGAAAACTTGATCGATTTGAGATACTACCAGTACTAAAAACCAGATCTGGAATAAACCAAATCTAAAATTTCTAGTACTAGAGAAAAAAAATCTGAAAAAAAAAATTGAACTTGAAAGACATGCTTCATAACTTATTCTTGTCACCTAGAACTAAGCTTAGAAATAGAACTTGAAAATTACAACTTCAATTGTTTAAACAATAAAAATAAAAGACTGAATAAAAAACAAAAGTGCATGTATTAATTGAATAAAAGGAACTTATAAAAGTGTTTAAAGCATAAACTTAGAGCTAGAACTAGAGAAAGAGATAGAGCAACTAAGAAAAAACCCTAGAAGAAAAATGAAGTGCCTCCTCCCCTTGTGTTAACTCTATTATATAGAGAATGGGGGAGGGAAGCTAATGATTTTAGCTTCTAAAAAAAAGATTTTTTTTTATCTTGTTGATGAAGTGGAAGAGAGAGAAGAAAGAAAATGTGTGGAGAGAGATCTCCCACGAATTTTGCCTTTTTTTCCCTATTTTTTTCTCTCTTCTTGCGCAAGATACCCCTTTGGCCGATTTTTCTTGCTTGGATTTGGACAATATTCTATTTTAATGGGAAATTCCATCCATGCCCTTGTTTTTTTTTTTTTTTTCTTCTTTCCTATTTTTTCTCTCTCTTCTTCAAACTTACGTACATAACCATCTTGGCCGACCTCCTTTAAGTGATGAGTAGGAGAGAGAAAATCTTCTAAAAAAAATCTCAACAAAATGGTAGCTAAGAGGTTCGAACTTAAGACCTCCTAATAAGAAAGGGATTTTGTACACCACAACTCACCAACTACGCTAGGTAGTTCTTGTTACCAAAAACGAATCTTCAATCACTTAAGGATGTGGTCCATCGATCCTTGTTGACATTTAAAATATTCCTTATACCCTTGGGACAACTGCAGATGGGCTAGTTCTGCATCTTGGTTCAGTTCTGATCCATTATTCTTTTTCTGACCAGAAAAGAATAATCACTTGTACGATTGACCAAACGAATGTGTACTTGCAATTAAACACATCCATCTTGCTCAGAATTTTATCCTCTTCACAACCATAAAAAGAAATAGGACATCTTTATGTGTAAAATTGGAGATTTACCACCCAATGGTTCTTAAGGCCTTGAAATTATAAAACCTACAAAAAGAGAGTAAAACCAAAGAAGCTCCATTCTAAATATGTAAAATGCATGTTTTACTACACTAGATTTCACACATAAATGTGCTCATCAGAATTCCCCCACACTTAGACTTTTCTAGTCCTCGAGCAAAACAAAAAGAAAAAGAATAAAAACAAAAAACCTAACTCACTTTCGTAAAAATCACGGTTGCACTTAGCATGTGAAATAAGCTTTTAAACCCCTAGGTCACCCCTAGTGGACGAGTTGTGTCTCGTGGGTATTTGCAGTGAATATACACCCAAAATTCAGAATAAACAAATCCCAACCTTGGCTAAAGTTAAGGGCCATACCGATCCGGAGCAAAGATAATTCCTCTTACAAGGGACCCTGACACTTGAACTTTATTACCCTGTATCAATTCCAGGCACTAGCATATTTCTTAATTTGGAACTCACTTCGTCTCTTCCAAAACATCCTTATCTTAAGGCAAAACTACTTGTGAAGAAATAGGGAACCAATGACTAAGGCATTGGAGTGTTTTTGACCGAACATGTTACCTAGCATTAATGACATTTGCACATTTTTTTTCTCCTTTTTTTGCTTAATAAATTCTATTCTACTCCACTACTTTTGGCTCGAATGACATGGTGGAGCAAACACCAGACACCCAAGTTACTATATAGCTTTACTTTTTTGCATATGCCCACAAAGACAGTGATGCTAGAGTTCTTTCAGAAGTTTTATCTCTAGGAATTTCAATCAAGACACCACGCTTCTTGAGGCGCAATGCCCTGTCTAGTTCTAAGGGAATCAACTCTTATTTTTCTTTATATGGTATTTCACACTTCATTTAAAATTATGCATTTATCAACTCATGCCAAATTAAAAAGAATGTCTCAACTCCAAATCAAAAGTACGAGGAACCCACAGACTTACATCTGGTCCAACACCATAAAACAAGGGTCTCTTATTTTTCAAAAGAAAGTCCCATCTCAAGACACAGACTTGTTTCTTTCTTCTCAATAAGGTTTTTATACGTTCAAAATGGGTACCTTAATCAAAACTTTTATTTTCATATATCAAGCAACCAAATGGTATGATCATTAGCCGAAAGCCAAAGTAGGATTCATCCTTAGCAAGCTCAAAAATAAAAAGAAAAACAAACAAACAACACAAAGTAGAAAAAGCAGAAATTGGTTTTCCTCCTCCACACTTAAGTCATGTAATGTCCTCAATGCATGGAAAGAATTAAAAGCGAAGACAATGCATGTGGGTCATACCTGATTAAAAGTTAGTCATCAGTGTAAAGAGTTTCATGGACATCCATGACCTCTTCACTACCAGCAGTAGGAAACTCGAGGAATGATTTCAAACGCTGACCATTAACCTTTAAAATTACCCCTGTTCCTAAATTCAGAATCTTCACAGCCCCATGGGGATATACATTATGGACAATAAACAGTCCATCCCATCGAGATCTAAGCATATCAGGGAAAAGATGCAATTGAGAGTTGTACAATAAGACCTTATCACCAATTGCAAAAGATTTACGCAGAATATGCTTATCATGGAAAGTTTTGGTCTTTTCTTGGTAAATCTCAGAACTTTCATAGGGATCATTCCTAAGTTCCTCTAACTCAAATAGTTGGAACTTACGATGAATTCCCATATCAGAAAAATCAAAGTTGAGCTTCTTGATGATCCAAAAGGCCTTATGCTCTAACTCAACTGGTAAGTGACAAGCTTTTCTATACACCAAACGGTAGGGAGACTGACCAAGGTCGGTCTTGAATGCAGTCCGATGGGCCTACAAGTCATCAATGAGCCTAAGAGACCAATCCTTATGGTTGGGATTAACAGTTTTCTTCAAGATTTGTTTGATCTGCCTATTAGACACCTCCACTTGGCCACTAGTTTGGGGGTGATAAGGGGTAGATAACTTATGGGTGATCCCATACTTTTTCATTAAGGCCTCAAAATGTCGATAACAAAAATGAGTACCCCTTTCACTAATTATTGCACGTGGTGCACCAAAGTGGAAAAAAATGTTCTCTTTAAGAAACTGGACTACCACTTTATGGTCATTAGATTTGCAAGGTATGGCCTCTATCCATTAGAAACGTAATCAACAACCAAAAGTATATACAAATTCCTAAAGAAATTAGGGAATGGTCCCATGAAATCGATGCCCCATACATCAAAGATCTCAACTACCAAAATAGGGTTGAGGGGCATCATGTTTCTCTTTTTTATATGACCAAAAGACTAGCAGGTGGGACAAGCCTTACAAAAATCAGAAGCATCTCTAAAAAGAGTGGGCCAATAAAATCTTCATTGGAGAACCTTTGTGATAGTTTTCTTAGGTCCAAAGTGTCCACCACATGCATACTCATGGCAAAAAGAGAGAATAAAATGCTGCTCATGATTAGGAACACATCGTCGGATAATCTGATTCGGACATATCTTAAATAAGGATCATCCTAGAAAAAGTTCTTAACTTGGGAATGAAACCTATACTTATCTTGGGTGGACCAGTGATCCGGAGTCACACTTGAAACTAAGAAGTTGATAATGTCAGTAAACCATGGTTCACTGGATACTGCAAATAACTATTCATCTAGAAAGTTCTCATTGACTAGAGAATCGACAGTCAAGGAATTGGGAAGTCGGGATAAATGGTCTACAGCTAGGTTTTGAACTCCTTTCTTATTCCTAATTTCTAAATCAAACTCTTGCAAAAATAAAACCCACCTAATGAGATGGGCTTTGGCATCCTTCTTTTGAACTAGGTATCTAAGAGCAGAATGATCAGTAGACACCACCATCTATGAACCAATTAAGTAAGGCTGAAACTTTTCTAATGTAAACACAATAGCTAAAAATTCTTTTTCAGTGGTTGTATAATTGAGTTGTGCATCATTTAAGGTCCTACTAGCATAGTGAATGACAGTGGGCAACTTATTAATCTTTTGACCTAAAACCACTCTTATAGTAAAATCCGTAGCATAACACATCAGTTCAAAAGATTTAGTCCAAATAGGTGGTTGAACAATGGGTGCATTGGTCAACTCATTTTTAAGTTGTTTGAAGGATTCTAGGCACTCTTTAGAAAACTCAAAAGTTTGATCTTTTGTAAGTAATAAAGTGAGAGGTCGAGCTAATTGACTAAAGTTCTTAATAAACCTTCTGTAGAAGCCCGCATGCCCTAGAAAAGACCAGACATCCTTAACAGATTGAGGAGGTGGTAAATTATCGATTAAATCCACTTTGGCTCTATCTACCTTAATTCCCTCCTTGAATATTACATGGCCTAAAACAATACCAGATTTAACCATAAAATGGAATTTCTCCCAATTCAAAACCAAATTCTTAGATATGCATATTTTCAAAAATAGGGAAAGATGATGAAGACATTCAGAATAGAAATTTCCATGAATTGAAAAGTCATCCATAAATACTTCTAAAATTTTTTTGACCATGTCAGAATAGATGTTCATCATGCATCGTTGGAACATAGCAGGGGCATTGTAAAGCCCAAAGGGCACACACCTATAAGTAAATATTCCTTATGGGCATGTAAAAGTAGTCTTATGTTGGTTCTCTAAAGCAATTGGGATCTGATTATAGCCAGAATATCCATCAAGAAAACAATAGTATTCATATCCAACTAACCTCTCTAACATCTGGTCAATGAATGAAAATGGAAAGTGATTCTTCCAGGTTGCCATATTAAGTTTTCTGTAGTCTATGCACACTCTCCACCCATATTGGACACGGGTTGGAATTAGTTCATTATTGGCATTGGGAACTACAGTCACACCAGACTTCTTAGGCACTACATGAACTGGGCTTACCCATTGGCTGTCAGAAATAGGACAAATTATTCCATGATCCAAGCACTTTAGGATATCTTTCTTAATAGCTTCCATCATAACTGGGTTAGCTCTTCTTTGGGGTTCCATGGATGGTACGGAATCCTCCATAAGATGTATATGATGTTGCACAATAGAAGGGTTTATACCTTTGATATCAGCCATGGTCCAACCCAGTGTTATCAATTCGGCCGAATAATTTGCGAATTATTCGGCCGAACCGAATTTTTCCGAATTTTATCAAAAATTCTGACCGAATCCGAATTAAAAACAAAATTCGATAAAATTCGTGATTTTTTCAAAAGTGAATATAAAACGCGAATAATTCGGACCAAATCCGAATTAAACCGAATTATTCGGTCCACTTAAACAGTATTTTAAAAAAAACCAAAAAAAAAAAAACCCAATAAGCTTTTTTGACCGAATCTTTAAATTAATCAACCGAATTATTCCGAATAATTCTCCGCCCGAATAATTCTCGAATCCGAATTTGCTAATTATGGTCCAACCTAGGGCTTCCTTATTATCTTTTAACACTTTAAGTAACTCCTCTTCCTGGCTAGAAGTCAAATTTGAATAAATTATTACAGGAAGAGTCTGGTTAGGCCCTAGGAAAGCATACCTCAAATTAGATGGCAACTCCTTAAGATCTAGCTTTGGGGGCTCAACTATGGAAGGTTTGGGAATGAAATTGGAAAGGGGTCCTAAGAGCTCCACAGGTATGTGAAGACTTAAGACTTCAAAAATGAAATTTTCACTATCATCATCGAACTCATCCATACACTCTTGGAATTCTAAATCAAAATCAATATCAAAGTTGGTAATTAAATCATCAGAAAAATCCAAAAAATCCTCAAGCATATTGATCTCTTCTTCCATATGTGGTTGCTTGCCTATCCTAAACATGTTAAACTCAATAGTTTGGTTGCCAAAAGATAACCTTGTGAAACCATTCTGACAGTTGATTAATGCATTACTGGTAGCCAAGAATGGTCTTCCTAGAATTATTGGGATCTCATCCTTGGTTGAGAAGGGCTTGGTATCTAACACAACAAAATCAATAGGGAAAATAAATTCTCCCACCTTTAGTAAGACATCCTCATCCATCCCTTTAGGAATCTTAATAGACCTATATGCCAACTAAAGAGTAGTTCCAGTGGCTTTCAATTCTCCCAGTCCTAGTTGTTTGTACACATGGTAAGGTAAAAGATTCACACTTACGCCAAGGTCAAGTAAGGCATGCTCAATGTAGGTGTTGCTTATGACACAAGATATGGTAGGGCTCCCTGGATCCTTATACTTGGCTGCTATAGGCTGAGTAATTATGGAACTAATGTTACCTGCCAAGAATGCTTTTTTAGGCACACTAGTGATACGTTTGTGAGTACACAAATCTTTCAGTACCTTTGCATAGGCAGGGATCCAGGGTTGCTCAGGTTAATTCCTGAGGTACTGCTACAGGACGAAACCTATCTTTATCATACTGTGAGGCATGACAACCTCCACCGATACAACTATTATTGCAAGTTGTTCTTCTCAAGAATTCAATAAAAGAAAAGAAAAAATAAAATAAAACAAACAAAGCACTCTGATTTACTAAAAGAAAATGAAAAATAACAAGGAACTATCTCCCTGGCAATAGCGCAAAAAACTTGTATAAGATTTTAAAATGTAACCGCAAGCGTACGAATCAGTGTAGCTACGGGTCAAACATAGGGAGAACAGTCACTTTATTTTTTTACTTCTTTTAATAATGTGAAAGTGGACCGATTAATGATTGTGATCTAATTCTAATTACTATCTTAAACATATGTATGTAAAATAACGTCCTAACCAATCACCATCTAAGAATTTAAATACGCAAGCCATGCAATTAAAATTAAATAAATAAATAGCTGAAAATAAACACCCCACGCAATTAAAATGTAATGCAAGAAAAAAATATTGAAATAAAAATAAAGTAAAAGAATTGGGGTAAAGCTAGATCGAGACTCACAAGTAGGTTTCTCTACTTAGCCTGAGGGTTGCATCATAATATGAGCTTTCCTACTTGACCAGAGAATCACTCTTACAAGGGTTACTCTACTTGGCTTTTGGGAAAGGGAGACAATTAAAATAAAAATAATAAAATGATGATTCTATGGTTAGGAGGGGCAAAACCAACACATACACTAGCCATGAACCTTGGGGGAAAGGGATAGCAATAATGTAACGACTGAAATTAAAATCCTAAATTAAGAAAGAAAGGGTAATCAGAAGAGGGAATGAGAGGGGGGAGAAAAGACTACTGAAGGAGCCTACTTACTTGAACTTCAACCCTTGAACTGAAAACTTGATCGATTTGAGATACTTCCAGTACTGAAAACCAGATCTGGAATAAACCAAATCTGAAATTTCTAGTACTAGAGAAAACAAGTTTGAAGAAAAAAATTGAACTTGAAAGACATGCTTCATAGCTTATTCTTGTCACCTAGAACTAAGCCTAGAAATAGAACTTAAAAATTACAACTTCAATTGTTTAAATAACAAAAATAAAAGACTGAATTAAAAACAAAAGTGCTTGCATTAATTGAATAAAGAGAACTTGCAAAATTGTTTAAAGTATAAACTTAGAACTAGAGCTAGAGAAAGAGATAGAGCAACTAAGAAAAAACCCTAGAAGAAGAATGAAGTGCCTCCTCCTCTTGTGTTAATTCTATTATATAAAGAATGGGGGTGGGAAGCTAACGATTTTAGCTTCTAAAAAAAAATATTTTTTTTATCTTGTTGATGAAGTGGAAGAGAGAGAAGAGAGAAAACGTGTAGAGAGAGATATCCCACAATTTTTCTTGCATTTTTTTTTCTTATTTTTTTCTCATTTTTTCTATTTTTCTCTCTTCTTGTGGAAGAAACCCCCTTTGGCTGATTTTTCTTACTTGGATTTGGACAATATTCTATTTTAATGGGAAATTCCATCCATGCCCTTGTCTTTTTTTTTCTTCTTTCTTATTTTCTCTCTTTCTTCTTCAAACTTGCATACAACCATCTTAGTCGACCTTCTTTAAGTGATGAGTAGGAGAGAGAAAATCTTCTAAAAAAACCTCAACAAAATGGCAGCTAAGAGGTTCAAACTTAAGACCTCCTAATAAGAAAGGGATTTTATACATCAAAACTCACCAATAATGCTAGGTAGTTGTTGTTACAAAAAACGAATCTTCAATCACTTAAGGATGTGGTCCATCGATCCTTGCTGGTATTTAGAATATTCCTTATATCCTTGGGACAACTGTAGATGGGTTAATTCTGCATCTCGGTTCAGTTCTGATCCATTATTTTTTTTCTAGCCCGAAAAGAATAATCACTTGTACGGTTGACCAAATGAATGTGTACTTGCAATTAAGCACATCCATCTTGCTCAGAATTTTGTCCTCTTCACAACCATGAAAGAATTAGGACATCTTTATATGTAAAATTGGAGATATAGTGCCTAATAGTTCTTAAGGCTTTGAAATTATAAAACCTACAAAAAGAGAGTAAAACCCAAGGTAGCTCCATTCTAAATATGTAAAATGCATGTTTTACTACACTAGATTTCACACATAAATGTGCTCATCATGACTAAACTAAATTTGGAAATTTCGGTTGAGGGTGTAGGTGGTGACCACTAATGGCTTATGTGGTTATCCCAATCCACTATACCATTTTTAATTTCATTTTCTCCAACCCAATTTGGGGTTTGAATGGTGGGGTGAAGAGGGTTTGGGAAAAACCCACCATTTTTAGGGTTTAGTCACCCAAATTGGGGATTTCGCTAGGGAGGGTTCATGGACTCAAATTGATCGATCAATCTTGTTGGGATGGGTCTCTTACACTAACCCCCTCTCCCAGTTTATAGTTTTGACAAGTGGGAAGGTGGATTTTAGTAAAATTTTCCATTTCTAGGTTTTGTGTTGCTCAAATAATTGGGGGTTTTTGATGGGGCTTCCTATGGAGGAGGTTTATGCACCCAATGTGAATGGCAAAACTTGCTCGCTAGTTCCCCACACCGAATCCCCAAACAAATTCTCACATGGGGTATGTTGGTAGGGAGATTCGGTTGGCGATTCTCCACTAGCTCCATAGAGAGGGAGAAAGGAAGGAGAGAGAGGTGTTTGTGTGTGTGGAGACGAGTGGAGAAAACGTCTTAGCTTACTTGGTAGGACAACCTTGCTTTCTCCCTTACTCTTCTGCTTCTTCTTCTTCTTCTTCTTCTTCTTCTTCTCCTTTCTCCGTTCTCTTGCTTTTAGTTTGGTAGGAATGAAAAGAATGGGTAAGGACTTCTAATTATATAGCCACTTAAATTAACTAAGGGTTGTTTGGAAAAATAATGGGTTTCTACCCTTTATTAGTTTAAATTATAATTTAGGGTAATGGGCCCACCTTGGGGTGTCCCAATATATTAATTCATTCTCCAATATGTTGTCCCAACTATTGGGAATGTTTTGAGGTGCACGGGTGCGAGGGCCCAAGTCCCGAGGCCAAACAACCTGATTTTGGCTAGTATATCTCACTTGAGGTGTCACACCCCAATTCTAGTACACCCAACTTACCATTAGGAATATTGGTGGTGTGAGTAAGACACGTACCCATCTTAAAAACCTAATAGGATCTTAGATAGCAATACCTTAACATACACAATCTCATAACACAACCAAACCAGTAGCAGCAGAATCAGAGTATAATAGCGGAATCATAACTTAAGATGGGAAACATCTAGTGATATCATATAAATAACCGAGTTATTCCTTTACAATTATCCATAACTTATAAATAATAAACCCAAAAACATAACATTCACAATTCGGTATTAGAATAACAAAAATACGTCAAGCATCTCATGGTGCTGTGTATGCACAGTAGTCGCAAGCACAATCTTAGTTATACTTCCCCCACTTCTGGCATTCACCAGTCGTTCACTCCGTACTCACGTCCAGAGGATATAGAGTCACAAGTCATAGGCACGACAATACCTGCATCATCATCTGAAAAGGGGCATATACGTGGGGTGAGCTTCTAACTTGCTCAGTAAGGGGTGGGGTTCATGTAAAACCAAGCACAATATTCACATATATAATATTCCGTGATGACATGAATATGTAAATTAAACACATGATCCATGATGCGAATGATGCAATTCATTTAAATATTAAACCACCTAACAATACAACTAAGTCTGGTAATGCTACTACGACACATTTGGCTGTATCCCTGGTCTCGGAACCGCCATCGGCTACACAGTGATAAAAGCCCTAGCCATGATTAGGAGCCTATCAGTCCCAGGATGCGTCCATCGGTCACCCAGCAAACACATGATTACCCACTCCTGGCAGTCACGGCACCAGGATCACCATCAGCCACACCAGACTAGTTCCCACCTATGGCAACAATCACATCGTACCGTGGGTGTGGCATTCTAGGAAGGTTCATCGAACATAACACCATTGGGTTATCCAATACCTTACCCCTATTGGAAATGGGATGTAGCATGGAGAATGTCACCTAACCACAATATCCTACATGCTTTTCACAATGATATAGTTAGTATGGACCATGCAACACCTAGATCACTATCGGCCATGAAGCGGGGCCATTTCCAAGTATAGTCCCGAGGTACACGATACCAGGATACCATTGGTCACAAGGTGTAACCCACAACTATATACCTATTCTAGCATACAAAGCAGTTGAGTATGGACTACGCAACATCGAGATTCCCATTGGCCATGAAGTGTATCCATTTCCAAATGCAGTTCCAGAGTACACGATACCAGGAAACTATCAACCATAAAGTGTATTCCGCGACTACATTTAATCTAATGCACATAATCAATGCATGAATGCAACAAACATAAGGCAATCATGGTACTGGAACCACCTCGGCCACACTGGATTCCGTCTTACAATATACATTTCATTATTATTTCCATAAAAATAAAACATGTTATAGAACATCATCATCTACGCAATTTAAATAATCATGTGAAAATACTACACATGTGAGCAATTCTATAATAATTAAAAAATCCCAAAATAAAATTCAACCATCCCGCTCCTTGATTAATTTTGAATGGATCAGGTTCCAAGTACAACCATCGAGTGTTCAATTCAATTTTGGACTTAAAGTACGTGTGCATCTCTATCCAAGGCATAAAGGCAATTGGGTGTTATTACGTGTCAAGAACATCGGGGAGAAACCATAGGGTTGACCCCCAATGGAGTTAGACATTGTCCAACTTGGACAGTACAGGTCACTGGATTCACTCATCAAAAACAGGGTTGGAACCCACCGGATTCATCAGATGTGAATCCGATGGCCTTAGAAGAGAGGTCCTAAGGTTCGGAGACCTCACAAAAAATAGCCACCGGATCCTGACCCAGTGTTTCCGGTGGGTTGTTTCTGGTGGACACACAGACGGTGGTCATGCCATTTGGGGCTTTCCAGCTCAGGTTGATCACTAGGGTTTGTTCCATTAAGTTTGTAGGGGGTGTTCCTAGCATCATTTTAAGCTAAACAAATCTCAATTTCATTGGGCCATTTGGGAGATACATCGATCGAACAATTGAAACCCTAGATGGTCATTTTGTCACAAGTGTTGTCGGAGCTCACTGAACTTGGTTTGAGCTCGACAATCACACCGGGGAGGTGGAACACGTACTGCCCAAGCTTAGGGAGGTGTAGAGGCCAAGATTTACATCCATACTCACTTTACCTTAGCTCAAAATGAAGGGAGAGAGTGGTAGGAGAGGTGGCACTTACCTCCGGCAAGGATTCCGACCACTAGGAGGGTAGTCGTCACCAAGGTGAGCTCCAAACTCCTCCTTCCTTTCTCTTCTCTTTTCTCTTCTTCTTTCCCTCTCCCACATTTTTTACAAGTGAGAGGTGAGAAATGAACTCACCTCTCCTATTTATACTAAGTTGTGTCCTTAGGGCCTGTTTGGTTGGTCTTAGTCAGGTCAAAGTAGGTTAATCTGGCATTCGAGACATACAGGCCCACCTCCATAGACTCATATGAAATACAAGTCATAAGAGTGTGGGAGAGTGTGTGTGGTCATCTGGGGCTGTTCCTGATGTGGGTGGTGGGGTCCATGGGCATTAGAACCAGGTGAGCAGTGTAGGTGGCCACCAGATTCAGCCCACCAGATCCAGGCCCAGGTGCTTCCGGTGGTCTGTTTTTTGTGGTCAAGACAGTTAGGTGTTTTGACTGCTTGCTATCCACAAGTTGGTCTTGCACGGGAAGTTGCCTAAGGCTGTGTATGTGGCCTTCCGGTAATTTTATGCATGCCGGGATTCGAGTGTAGGTTGTCGAGTAACTTACCATATATGATCGAAAGGCTTGAATCCCCCCTAGTTGGACAAGCATGAAATGCACTGGCA
The DNA here is from genome assembly GCF_013358625.1 of Macadamia integrifolia. NCBI lineage: Eukaryota > Viridiplantae > Streptophyta > Magnoliopsida > Proteales > Proteaceae > Macadamia > Macadamia integrifolia. The sequence continues at coordinate 154,412 of NW_024868061.1, forward strand.
AGTAGGGTCATCTTTCCCCCTTTGGCAGTGAGCTTCCGCGAGCCAAAACTAGATGGTGCTTTTCACTGTTGGCCCGAGTCCAATTACAATAGTTCAAATTTGACTGGGTTAGGGCACGGGTGTAACATTCCCCCCACCTTACAAGAACTTTGTCCTTGAAATTGAATGTACCAATAAGTCAAACAATCCAGGGTACTGCTTCTTTATTTCATTTTCCCGCTCCCAGGGTGCTTCCTATTCTGGGTGATTCATCTATTTCACCTTGACGAAGGAAACAATGCCGTTACGGAGAATATGGTCCTTCTGGTCAACAATCTTCTTTATATACTCCACGTAGGCAAGATCCTCGTCTAACTCAGGTAGTATGTAAGTCAAGACGTGAGTGGGCTCGGGAATATACTTCCTCAGCATGGATGCATAGTGATGAGCACATTTATGTGTGAAATCTTAGGTAGTAAAACATGCATTTTTACATATTTAGAATATAGCTACCTTGGGTTTTACTCTCTTTTTGCAGGTTTTGTTTTTTAAAGGCCTTAAGAACTATCGGGCACTATATCTCTAATTTTACACGTAAAGAGGTCATGTTTCTTTTCATGGAAGCAAAGCGGACCAAATTCTGAGCAAGATGGACGTGCTACATTAAAAGTACACATCAGTTTGGTCATCAGTACAAGTGATTATTCTTTTGGGGCCAGAAAAAGAATAATGGATCAAAATTGAACCGAGATTGAGAACCAGCCCATTTGCAGTTGTCCTAGGTGTACAAGGAATATTCCAAATGCCAATAAGGATCGATGGACCCCCCTTGAGTGATTGAAGATTCTTTTTGGTAACAACAACTACCTAGCGTAGTTGGTGAGTTGTGATGTGTAAAAATCCCTTGCTCACTAGGAGGTCTCAAGTTCGAACCTCTTGGCTGCTATTTTTTGTAGATTTTTTTCCCTCTCTTTTCTCTCCTTTATCTCTTCACTCTCTCTTGCTACCAACTCAGTATTTTGGATTTCAACTAGGAAACCAACTTGTTGTCCTAACCCTACCCTCATCCCCTATATAAGGAACACACTCAAGCATGGAGCGCACCACTCTCTCTTAGGATTTTCTTTAGTCTCTCTTGTCCTCTAGGTTTAGTTCTTCTCTAGTTCTTTGGTTTTGCTTTCAGTTTATGCACTTATGTAATGGAGTTCTACTTAATGAATAGGTTTAGTTCTAAGTGACAAGAACAAGTTGTGGAGCATCTCTTTCAAGTTCAGTTTTTTAGGTTCAGATTTGTCTTCTCTAGTACTAGCAATTTCAGATTTGGTTTATTCTAGATCTGGTTTTTAGTACTGGTAGTATTTCAAATCTCAACCAATTTTTCAACTTTTCAAGTTCAAGTATTGAAGTTCAGGTAGGTAAGCTTCTCAAAAGTCTTCTCTCCCTTCTCTCATTCCCTCTTCTGACTACCCTTTCCTTCTTAACTTAGGATTTTACTTTTAGTCTTTACTTTATTGTTTTCCTTTTCCCCCAAGGTTCACGGCTAGTGTATGTGTTGGCTTTGCCCTCCTAGCTAGAGAACCATCCTCTTTATTTTTAGTTTTTAATTTTAGTTACTTTTTATCTACATGGTTTGATTATTTAAATTCATAGATGCGTTGTTTTAGGGCGGTAGTTAAAAGTAGATCACTATAATTAATTAGTTTACTTTCGCATTACTTTAAGAAGCCAAAAATAAAGTGGATGCTCTCCTTGCGTTTGACTCGTTAGCTGCATTGATTTGTACGTTTGCGATTACTTTTTAAATCTCAAACACATGGAAGACATCATGTGCACCCTCCAACTCCGGTGGTAAAGCTATCCTGCAGGCCACCAGTCCAATCCTCTCCAGTACATCATACGGTCCCATAAATCTAGGACTTAGCTTTCCCTTCTTGCCAAATCGCCTCACTCCCTTGACTAGGGAGATCTGCAAGAATACCTTGTCTCAAACCCCAAACTCCAGATGCTTTCTCCTGACATCTGCATAACTCTTTTGTCTGGATTGAGCTGCCTTGATTCTTTCCCTTATTACATTCACTTTCTCATTAATGGCTTGTATCAAGTCCGAGCCTAGAATGTGTCATTCACCAACTTCATCCCAATACAAAGGAGTTCGCCATTTCCTACCATACTGTGCCTCGAATAGAGAATTACCGATGGTGGCCTGGTAATTGTTGTTGTATGGTAACTCAATAAGGGAGATGTGCTCATCCCAACTGTAATTCATATCTAAGGCACATGCTCGAAGTAGGTTCTCCAAGGCCGAGATGGTCCTCTCTGACTGTCCATTTGTTTGTGGGTGAAATATTGAGCTAAACTTCAATTGTGTGCCCATAGCCTTCTGCACACATGTCCAGAACTTAGAAGTGAATATGGGATCTCAATCAGAGATGATACTAACGGGTAAATCATGTAATCGGATGATGTTGTCAATGTACAACTTAGCCAACTTATCCATGGAGAAAGTGACCTTAATTGGGATGAAGTGAGCTGCCTTGGTCAAGCAGTCCACAACTACCCAAATGGCATCCATACCCTTGCTGGTGCGGGGTAAGCCCGTGACAAAGTCTATAGTGATATTCTCCCATTTTCACTCTGAAATAGGTAGTGCTTGTAATAAATCATGGGGCCTTTGTCTTTCATGCTTGACTTGCTAGCATGTGAGGCACCTTGCCACCTGCATGGCCACATCATTCTTCATTCCCTTCCACTAGCAGGAACCCTTTAGGTCCTTATACATTTTAGTACTGCCGAAGTAAATAGAGTATGGGGAGTTGTGTGCCTCCTTCAAAATAGTATCTCTCAAGTCACCATCACTAGGCACATACAACCTTCCTTTCAATTTAAGGATCCCCCTTTAGTTACAGAGAAATTTGGGTCCTTCTGGTTTCCTTCCTTATAGTCAGCTATTAATTTCTACAACTCTACATCTATACCCTGAGTTGCAGCAATTTTGTCCACTAGACTAGGCTATACCACCAATGCCAATAGTGACAACGTGACACCTCCACCAATAGCTCCAAATCTAGTTTCATGGCCTCTTTTAGGAGATGCTTATTGGTAGTCAAGGATGCAAGAGTCAGTGACTGAGATTTCTGACTAAGTGCATCGGCTACCACATTGGCCTTCCCTGGTTGGTAGTGGATAGTACATTCATATCCTTTCCAATGCCTCTGTCTTATGTTGAGCTCCTTTTGGTGAAGAAGTACTTAAGGCTCTTGTGGTCACTATATATCTCACTCTTCTCACCATACAAGTAATGCCTCAAGATTTTCATAGCAAAATTATTGCTGCCAATTCCAAGTCATGGGTGGAGTAGTTCTTCTCATAGTCCTTCAACTGGTGGGGTGCATAGGCAATGACTTTCCCATGCTGCATCAACACACAGCCCAATCCCAGCTTTGAGGCATCACTATGTCAGAATTGTCAAAAGTGGAGCTGATACCAACCTTTGCCTTAGCTCCTTGAAGCTCTTCTTACAAGCATCGGATCACTCAAATTTCACACCCTTAAATGTGAGTCGGATCATTGATGCAGAAATAAGGGAGAAGTTCTTAATAAACCTCTTGTAGTATCGGCCACTCCTAGAAAACTACGAATGTCTGCCACATTCTTGGGGTTGTCCCACTCTATAACTGACTTCACCTTGCCTGGGTCAACCTCTATCCCCTTATCTGAGACAATGTGACCTAGAAATGCCACTTGTGAAAGTCAGAACTCACACTTGCTGAATTTGGAATAAAGTTGCTTTTCTCTCAGACATTACAATACTAACCTCAGGTGAATAACATGTTCCTTTGCACTCTTGGAGTATACCAAGATGTCATCAATGAACACAATCACAAACTTCTCTAAAACATCCTGAAATACCGGGTTCATTAAGTCCATGAAAGCAGCTGGTGCATTGGTTAGTCCAAATGACATCACCAAGAACTCGTATGTCCATACTGAGATCTAAAAGTTGTTTTGCTGACATCACTATCTTTGATTCTAAGCTAGTGGTAGCCCGATCTAAGGTCGATCTTGGAGAATACCTTAGCACCTTGCAATTTATCAAACAGATCATCAATCCTTGGTAAAAGATACCGGTTCTTGATGGTTAGCTTGTTCAGCTCCCAATAATCAATGCAGAACCTCATGCTTCTGTCCTTCTTCTTGAAAAACAATACCGGTGCTCCCCACGGAGATACACTAGGTCTAATGAATCCCTCTTTTAGAAGGTCTTGAAGTTGTATCTGTAATTCCATTAGCTCTATGGGGGTCATGTGGTAAGGAGATTTTGACACTGGTGTCGAGCCGGGGAGTAGGTCTATAACAAACTTTGTCTCTTGGACCAGGGGCAATCCTGTCAAATCATCTAGAAATACATTGAGAAATTCTCTTACCACATCCAGTTCAGTCAATGATCTAACATCTATTTCAGTATCTATCACAGATGCCATGTAGCCTTAATACCCTTGGTCTAGTAGCTTCTTCATCTGAAGTACTGACACAATAATCTTCTTGTGTTTCTTTGGCTTATCCCCAACAAAAGTAAATTCTCCCTCACCATAGGGTTTGAATACCATCACTTTTTCTGCACATAGCACACTAGCCCTATAAATGGATAACCAGTCCATCCCTAGAATCACATAAAAATCAGTCATATCCAACTCGATCAAGTGTGCATTTAAGTCATGTCCATTTATGGTCATCGAACATGGTTCATAAACATAATTCAAACCCACCACACTCCCTGTGCGTGTACTCACTGCCAAGCACTGGGTCAAGCTCTTGGGTGAAATTCCCATCTTCTTTGCAAATGTTAATGACACAAATGAATGGGATGCTCTTGAGTCAAATAACACATGTGTAGATAAAAATGATATCAATAATGTACCTGTCACCACTCTTGGTGTAGATTTTGCATCCTCCATGGTCATATCAAATACCCTTTCTTACGGTCTCTGACCCTGTGATGATTGGGTTGGCCGGTTGGCTGCATAAGCCTACTGGGGCCTAGGTGGCAGGGTATGAGGTGCATCAGCCGGCCTTCGATGGGGGCATATCCAAGCTAGGTCACCTGGCTGGTCACAATGGATGCACCTAGGGTTTGAACCCACATATTGTGACATACCATAGAGCGGGAGGATTGGGAGGCTTGACTTGCTTCAGACCTTCTTGACTGGATAGGAATTGGGTTGATATAAGGGCCTCTTGAGTGATTGCTGGCTCCCTTGGCATCAGGAGGCACCATAGGCCTCTTCCTCATTCCTTGTTGAGCTGAGAAATTATCCTTATGTCAGTCCTTAATGGACTTGGCCACTTATACCACTTCAGCATATGTCTGCCGCTTCAACCCAGCCATAGTAGAACTGATGCTTGGCCTCAATCCCTTTTCAAACTTCCTAGTCTTGGACCTATCATTTTGGATGTCCTTTGGAGCAAAGTAGTACAGCTCCTCGTACCTCTGTTGGTACTTTAGCATTGATAGGGATCCTTGCATTAAATTGGAGAACTCACTCTCTCTCCTATCCTGAAAGACGGTGTCATGCCTCATTCAGATAGAAATGGACCGGTGACTGGGTTCCCTCCGGGTAACCCAAAACCACCAGGATCATCTAATACAGTAACCACGGCACAACAAGCCATAAGTAACATGGAATATAATAATGTGATACAGTGGAAGTCTTGTTGTATATAAATACCTGTAACTCCCCATATACTCTTGATACCCAAATTGTTATGTAATACATATATAATTACATGTGGGCCCATAGGCATGATATTTACACAAGAAATAGCAATTTAATTATCTAGAGCACAAAACGGGTATATACCAAAAGAATCAAAAGGAGAACAACAAATAGAGTCTGCTACTAGTGCCCCATAACACAGCTCTTGCATGGGCAACTATCATCGTAATCGAATCCTTCTGGGACCCACCAATCCCCCGTTGAGGTTTCATTGGTGGGACTCGGCACGGGTTCCTCTACTGAATAGCCTGCACAACAATCTAAAAAGATTGTGTACATGAGGGGTGAGATCACTAGCTCAGTAAATGGAAAGAAAGACGCACACAAGTAATTGCAATTCAAATGATACTATATGCATGAGATTCATTTTAATCCTATTTCACCAGAGCATTACTAGGTCATAGGTCACATGTTACTTACAACCATAGTGTGTGTATGCCCTGGGTACGAGATGCGTTCTCCATCCCACGATACACCCATAGGGTTATTGGAAAAGGCCAGCCGTGAGCACTCAAAAAAGTAAATCATTGTCGAACCATGGCAGAAATGTAAATCATGGCCGAACCATAGTAGAAAATAAAAGCAGTACGATTAGCCCTCTGAATATATCACCAAAGTTGTCGACTGTCCTAGTGTTCAGCCGGGCATACTTCTAACCGCCACAGTGGTCCGTGATCAGTGCTTCACCCTAGTGATAACCCAACATGTAAACCCCTGTTGGAAAGGTCATAGCATGAGGGAATGTGAAATCCTAACCGCATGCTCATATATGAGATAGTACGACTGCATAGTACCTCGACGCCCCATTTCACGGCGTACCAATGCATTCGTTTCCAAGCCGACTACGGCATCTATTATAGAAATCCCACACATATCTGAAAAATCATTATTATAACACATCATTAAATAATCTATGATCAAGATTCATGGTAAGTAACAATTATCAAAAATTTAAAGATACAACATGTTCATTTTCATATACATCCAACTTCAATCAAGCATATGCATGAGAATTGCATACATAATGTCATGATATTATATGAATGCATAAGATGCCAAAAACACTCCAAAAATAAGATCAAAGTCCTCTCCCCATTTACCTATTCTTGTAAGAGAATATGCAGTCGCGATACGGGTAAGATCCAAAGTGAAAACGAGTGTCTCGAAATGTAACACAGATAGGAATTTAGAACATGCCCATTTCAGAATTATAAATGATGTAAGATATGGTCATGATGCGTTTAACAATGCATAGAAGGCTGCCGTCGAGTTTGAGTTCCAACGGAGCTTAATTGGGCAATAGGTGGGTCATACAGGTGGGTAGGAGAACCCGCCCATGCAAACTACCTAGGCAGACAGCACACAGACATAGATTGGTGGGTCATATTGGTGGGTATGGTGCCCGATGGTCCTACCAATATGTAGGCTCAGAAGCACTGGCGAGACTGATGGGTTATACCCGTGGGTCAGGCACCCACCGATCTTACTCGCCTATAGGCCCAGACAAGACTGGTGGGTCATACCGGTGGGTCTAGTACCCGTCAGTCCTACCCACCGATTAGACCAGAAGCCCAGGTGGGACTAGGGGGTCACATTGGTAGGTCTGACAACCTGCCAGTGCTACCCACCAGTATTCTATGGGTTTTGCTATTCTTCTTCCTTTCTTCATTTCTCCTTATGGGGACCCAAGGGGGTTGTTCCCACTTCATTTCCTACATATTCAAAGCTTTATTTACTTGATTATTCCATGGATCTAAGTCATCATCAAGATTTGGGCAAAGAAATTATACCTTAGCTTGAAAAACCCCAAAACATGAGATCCTCCTTCCAAAACTCAAAATGTCACCTCAATAACTCCAATTCTGGGTTTCCCTTCCTCAAACCTTCAAGGAAAGGTTCCATTACCTCTTAGATTCAACCACACATGAAAGGGTTTCATCATATCTCAAGGGTTTATGGTGTTACTTACCTCCAAACGCAGATCTCAAAGCACCGGACACTATTTTGGTGACGAAAAGGTAAGTCGTGGCTCCAGAATCCAAGGGGGAACCTTCTTCCCTCTTCCTTCTCTTCTTCTTTCTCTTTTCTCCCACTTTTTTACTCCCTTCACCGGCCTTTTCTGAAAACCATAAATGGGAGAGAGAGAGAGAGAAGGACAAAAATGCTATCTATACCTTGGCTCATAAATATCTTCTAAGCCCTATTTGGTTTTTCCTCTTTATGGACCAAAACACATTAATTCGTGATACCAGTCAAAATAGCCAACATTATCAGGCATATGAGACCTCATTACCACGAGGAGGTCGAAATACATGTGCTCACCCAAGTTAGGTTTACTGGGGCCCACGTTACCCCAACAGGTGGGTCACACTGGTGGGTCTTGCACCTACTAGTGGTACCCACTAGTTGGACAAAGCAAGCCAACCTTGTTGTATTTTGGAGAGAAATGGAATCTTAACACGTATCTCGCTCTCGCCACATGTTTTGGACTAAGTTCACATCATTCAATATGACGACATACCTTTTCTATTCTTAGATGGCTTTATGATATGTGCAAGGGCATAGCTTAGGCGTGTGAACCACATCGGGTACTGGCTCAATCTTGTCTGGCCACCCCGCATTCGATGTCACCCTTGCCGTCATATACCATTGGGCACTAGCATCCACCCTTTTCGGTTTGGACCCTATAAGACCAAACCAAACCAATTGGTCAATAAATTGGGTTCAAAGAGTAGGGCTCTACATCTATCCCCTGTCTTTAAAAATTTCATCCTCAAAATTGAAATTACCTGGTTGTCCAAATAGATATGGATATTTAGCCTGGATTTCATCTTCTTTCTCCCAGGATGCTTCCTCAAGGGAATGGTTAGCCCATCGCACCTTTACAAAAGTAATGGATCAGTTGGGAAGGGTCTTTTTCTTCCAGACCAGGATTTCAGCAGGTTGTTCTTCATAAGTCATATCAGCCTCTAAGTATTGTGGTTCCATAGTTAGCACATGTGATGGATCATCTACATACCACTTCAACATTGAAACGTGAAATTATCAAACCCCATTCCCGGTAGACCCAACTTGCGATTAGGAATACTGGCGGTGTGAGTAAGACACGTACCTGTCTTACAACCTACCAGGATCTCTGATAGTAGTACCTTAACATTTTCACAGTCTCACACCACGAACCAACATAAGCAGTGAAATCAGAGTATAGTAACAGAATCATAAATACGATGGGGAAACATCTAATGATAATTTAATAGCAATAACCGAATTATTCTGTTACATTCATCCATGACATATAATAAAATCTCAAAAATAATGTAAAATCCATAGTTATACCCAAAAGTATCAAAATATGATGTACAATCTCACGGTGCGATGTAAGCAAGGTGGTCGTAAGCACAGTCCTGTTCATGCTCCTCCGCTTCTGGCATCCACCAGTTGCTCACACCATACTCTAACTTAGAAGATACTGGGTCACCCGCTATTGGCACTACGATACCTACATCATCACCTAAAAAGGGGTGTATGTGTGGGCTGAGCTTTCCAACTCACTTAGTGAGGGGTGGGGTTAAGCGCATCCAAGCAAGACAATAGCAGTAGCAATTTATGATGCATGGTTGCAGAAATTAAACACATAGTCCATGATACTCATGATGCAGTTCATTTATTTATTATCTACCTAACAATACAAACTAAGTCTGGTAAATGGTACTACAACACATAAGGTTGTATCCTTCGTCTCAGAAATGACATCGACTACACAGCAACACAAACCGTCGCCATGATTAGAAGCCTGTTGATCCCCGTATGCATCCATGGGTCACCTAGCAAACCCTTGATAACCCCCTCCTGGTAGTCATAGCACCGGCAACACATCAGCCACGTCGGATAAGGTCCTGCCTCTGGTAACAATCACATTATACCTCGGGAGTGGCACTTTAGAAAGGCAAATCAAACATACCACAATGGGTTATCCAACACCTCAACCCCTATTGGCAAGGGTGCATAGCATAGGGAGTGATACCTAACCATATATATACTATATGCCTCCATAATGATACAGTTAGTATAGATTACCGAAGAGACCTCAGCCACAAAGTGTAATCCATCTCCAAATACAGTACCAGGGTGCACGATACCAATGAGACCTTGACCATAAAGTGTAATCCATGATCGTTTACCTAATTTAGCATGCAAATAGTAGTTGAGTATGGACTACACAACACCAGTAAGACCTCGGCCATGAAGCGTATCCATTTCCAAATGTAGTCCCGGGGTACACGATACAAGCGAGACCTTGGTTACAAAGTGTAACTCATGACTACAACTAACTCTAATGCACATAATCAATGCATGAATGCAACATACATATGGCAATCATGGCATCGGTACCACCTCGACCATGCCAGATTCTCTCACACACAACTAAACACAATGATCACGGTACTGATACCACCTCGTCCACATCAGATTCCATCATACATTTCCATACAATTCATATCAAAATCGTAAAATGACAATGTAGCATATCGTAATCGTATTTGAATAATTAAAAATTAAACATATAATTCTAAACATGTGATCAATTTAATGATAATAAACATTATAGAAATAAACATAGTCCATCCCTCACCTATTTTACGATCGGATGTGTTCAGGTTCAAGTACCGCCATCGATCGATCAATTCAATTCTGGCTTCGGGGCACGTGCGCGTCACTGTCCTAGACACAAAGGGAATCGTACATCAGAAACATCAGAAGGGACCCACACAGGTCACCCCCAAAGGGTACAAACACTGTTCCTAAGTGACAATACTGTCACCAGAAACAACCACAAAAAACAGGGCATTTCCACCAGAAATATCAGTCCTATTTCCGGTAGAGGTGACAAAAAGCACATAAGGCTCCATGTCCACCAAAGATATGCCATCGGAAACAGACCCAATGGATCTGGTGGGCTGTTTCCGGTGGTGGTTCAGGGTAGTCCAACTATTTTGGGGCTTTTCGGTTCAGATCCGATCACCGAAATTTGTTCTGTAGAGTTTGTAGGGGATGTTCCTAGCATCATTATAAGCCAAGAAAATTCCAATTCCATCGAGCCATGTAGGAGATCGTCGATTGAATGATAGAAACCTTAGTCAGTCTTTTGGCCTTACATGTGGGCCTTAGGGTTTCTTTGGTTTGGACCACTTTTGAATCAATCGAGTTAAAATGAAATTCAGGGCACAAGAACTCACACATTTCGGTCCATAAAGTTCCCACATCATGAGAAAGGTGTGGAGGATGATTTGGGATCATCCGGAGTCATTTACGATGAGAGTGGTGAGAACCATGGGCATCAAAACCTCTATAGTAGCCTGTCAACCCATCGAAAATAGGAACCGGATCCAGGCCCAGGTTGCTTCCGATGGTTTGTTTCTGGTGGCTTGATTCTGGTGACCAAGACAGTTTGCTATCCCATAGTTGGTCTCCCATGGGTGGTTACCCTCAAACATGCTCAAGGCCTTTCAACAATTATGATGCGTGCTGAAAATCAAGTGTGGGAAGTCAGGTCACTTACTGTTTGGGATCGGAAGGTATGAATCCCCTCCAGTTAGATAGGCACGTAATGTATGAACACATGGGGTCATCTTTACCCCTTCGATAATAAACAACCGTGAGCCAAAACCCAGTCATACTTTCGATCTCCAATCCGAGTTCTGTCAAAATTGTTCAAATTAGACCGGATTAGGGCACGGGTGTAACAGAAGTACATTGTGTATGTTGCTAAATGACAGCGGAAGGGCCAGCATATATGCTACTGAGCCAACCCATTTCAGGATCTCAAACGGACCAACATATTTTGGAGTCGAATTCCCCTTCCTGTGGAACCTGTGTAGACCCTTTGTAGGAGGGATTTTGAGAAATATCTTCTCCCCCTCTTGGAGTTTAATACTTTCCTGCGGTTGTCCGCATAGCTCTTTTGAATTGATTAAGCCGCCTTAATTTTCTCACGGATGACATTAACCTTATCACATGTCATATGTATCATTTTCGGCTCAAGTATTCCCCATTCTCCCATGTCATCCCAATATAAGGGAGTTCTACACCTTCTGCCATACAATATCTCATATGGAGCCATTCTAATCGTGGTCTAATAGCTATTATTATAAGCAATTCTGATTTTCTATCAGTCTGTGGATGAAAGACAGTCCTTAGGTTCACCTGTATGCCCATAGCATGCTGGATCTTTTCTAAAATTTAGACGTGAACCTAGGGTCTCGGTCCGATATAATACTTACCGGTACTTAATCATCATCTAGGTCAATCACCTCTTCCACCCGGGATTTGGAGTTGATGTTGAGGCGGTGGTCATAATAGTCAAACCGACAGTTCACCAAATCCACCTCCCCTTGAAGTTGTTTCATGCTCGCTGCTATATCCTTGGAGGCGGTGTACACTGTATTATCTAAATCATCTATATCTATGATCATGTTTGCTTGGGTCCCCTGAATAGTCTCCTAACCCTTCAGGAGTTTCTCCTGACCTTTCTGGAGTGCCTTTAATCTATCCAAAACACCCTGAAAGTCATAGGCCCCACTTTGAGATGGTGGAGCCACATTGATGGGGACCTCATCCTCCTCCTCTACCTCGGGGGCATAGTCCTCATCATCCTCGTCCTCCTCCTCCTCCTAAGCTGCCTCCCTCATTGTGGGCTCCATCAAATTAAACAATTTCATCTTATGCAAGATGCTCGGAGAAAATCTATCCGAGGGGGCACTACCCACCTCACCCTTAAGATCCAACTGGAAGCACTCGAAGATCTTGGTAAGTGACCGGGCATAAGGGTAGTTACCATCAGAGGGGTGAGCCATATGATACTCCATAGTCTTCATGATCACATACGGGAGGCATAGATGAGGGGTCTAGAGCCTTGTAAATACAGTAAGCCGTGTACGCTACTATAACCTTCACCTGATTCTGGTGCCCCGCCTGGGGAAGCAGGTTAAACTGCACTAAACGGTTAAAAACCTAAACCGCTGGAAGGAAGGCTATCTTGGACTCGGGGCGGACGACGTGGCCATAGATGGTCTCATAGAATGCTTCTAGAGATTCTCACTTATGTGGGGCCCAAGGCCTTACCCCTTGGAGGATAGTAGTACCAAGTACCCTCTAAGGAGATGCCTAGAGTCCCTTCCAATACATCAATGGGAAGCCGAATGTGTCAACCTTTCACCCGGCTGGTGAGGGTATATACTCGATCATTGTACGAGACCTTCAGATTATAGTAGAACATCTTGACGAGGTTGGGGTAGCAGAGATTGTCGATGGAAAGCATGGCCTCCCGGCCCAAGGCAGTTAATTTCTTCAGCATCTACACCCGAGTGAAGTCCCCTGCCACAATGGTCTTCTACATGAGGATTGGCCCTTTAGAGAAGGTGGACCAAGTGAGGGTAGCCTCAGGGCTATAGAATATGCTATCATCATAGTCTTCCATATCCTTGGGAACACTCCTCCTAGCCCGAGCATGGTGACTAGATGAACTGTCGGTAGTACCCCTCCTCTTTCTATTGGAGGCATGTCCACTCCTGGATGAAGAAGTAGCTCCCTTACCCTTGCGAGAAGACATTCTCCAAAATCCATGAGAAAAATATGAGTAATTGATAAGATTCCAAGAGGAATTTGAAAAACAAGGGATAAAAGGAAGAACAAGACAATAAGGTCACAAGGAGGTGATTAGTGAGAATGACACACCCTTATTAAGCACATTATATGGGCAGTGTATATTGGATAACAAGTCAAAGAGAAAATCCCTATAGTACAATGCCATTGTCATAATGTGATTACCTATGAGTAGTAAGCGACAAGAACCATGTACTGATAAATAAGCATCATAGAGTCATTATACCCTGATACATTATACAAATGAAAGACAAGAAATGGAAGTATTTTCTAAGGCATAGATTCATGTAAATGCCAAATTGGCATCAATCTGAGACATTTTACAGATTTTTCCAAATGAAGGAGAAAAGGGGAAATTCCATAGAGAGGAGCATAAACCATGAATGTTCCTAGCATTGAGGAAATTTGGGTGATAATATATAAAAGGGGGAATTAATTTGATGCAAGTAAACCTATCTTAGCATATTGAGGTCAAACAAGAGAAAACCCCCCAAATTTCTCACGAACCCTAACCTAGAAATGGTGAAAATTCATGCCAATGTGAGAAAAGTGATGCATATGTGCAATGTGACACTTCTACTACTATTATACAACCAAATGTGAGTGGTAGACTCATTGAATCATGCATTGTGCAAGAAAGAAAAGAGAAAATGAGAAAAACCCTAAACCAACAAAAATTTGGAAAAATAGGGTTAAACAATCCATAGGAATGACATATGTGATGATTAGAGATGAGATATATGAAGTAAAAATCATACCCACATAATACATTCATTTTTGGTTGTAAGGAATCAAAAGAAAATGAATTTTTGAGGATATTGAACAAGAACAACCGAAATCCCAAAGAGAGGGAAGAGAAAACCAATTACTTGAGTTTGGAGTGGGTGTTGAAAGACTTGAATCCAAATAGAAGTAGGAGGAATGCATGTAAGAGCACCAAAACCTTCTCCTTGGATGCCTTGGGCGATTTGGAGAAGAGAGGGAAAAGAGAGAAATTAGAACATTTGAAAAATGAGGGCCTTTTGCCCCTCATAATAGTATCGTGTGTGAGACCGGCGGGTCCTAAACCAGCCCACCCATCGGTACAACCTGCCGGTGTGGGTTTTTGGCCCAAAATGTCCCAAATTTTGGGGATTTGTTCCTCAAGCTTTGTGTACCCCATTTTTGCATGAGATATAAGCTTTTGAAAGATAAATTATGTGCACATCCATGTGGGATCGGTTATTCCTTTATGTAAGAAATGATGCTATGGATGCATGCTATGATGAGGAAATGCACTGTGAAGACATGATTAGAAACCTAATGTGCATTTGATTGTGCTTATGTGTGATAAATGTGGCACTTAATTGTACCTAATTTTGATGCAATTCAGGTACAAAGCATCATGGTACGTACTAGATCCGGTACAAGTGCACGAGGAGCCCCACGTGGTTCCTGTCTTGTCAGAAGACCACCTAATCCTTGGGGACTTCGACCCTAGGTGATTCCTAGATAAGAAGAAATAGTTGAGGACTCACCTATGGATGAGATTCTGGATCCTCCTCCCATTGTTACTCCTAATGATGTTGTGGCTCTTTTTCAATAGTCACAACAAGTGTTCCAGCAACAATTACTCCAACAACAGCAGACCTTTATGAATGCTGTGCACCAACAGTTGCATCCTATGCAAATGGGTCAACACCCTCATGGGGTACATTTTTTACAAGATCCTCCCATGGTGCCAGGTGCTAGAGTTCAACTGAGGGGTGCATCTCCTTGAGCACCACCTGTTGATACACAAGGGAGTGCACCACCTACAATACCACCACAAGACCAACCAGGGAGTACTCCACCTATGGCTACTCCACGGTTCCCTCCTTATGGCTTATCCCTCATTTTATCCACTTACCACCTATCTTCACCAAGGTGGGGAGTGATACTTTGGAGCCAAATCGGTGGATTCAAGAGATGGAAAAGATATTTGAGGTGGTGGAATGTACAGAACCTCAGAAGCTCATCTGTGCTAGGTTACAGTTAAAGAATGAAGTTGATTCATGGTGGAAGGTTTCCAAGCCTATTTTAATGACAACCCATCCGGAACCGACATGGGAATAGTTTAAGGAATTGTTCTTATCAAATTACTATGCCACCAGCTTCAGAGATAGGAAGGAAGCAGAATTCTTAGCTTTAACTCAAGGAAACAAGTCTGTCCTTGAGTACCAACAACAGTTTGAAGACTTGTTTTATTTTGCTCCTCCTCACATGAAAACAGCAAAGGACAAGGCCAAGAAATTCTTGAAGGGGTTGAAGGCATCTATTAGGGCAATATTGGGGGCCATGGACTTGACTGATTACGCCCAAATTGTCCAAAAGGCCCAAACTATAGAAGACAAGCAAAAAGGAGAGGCCACCACCACACCTGGACTTTGGAAGAGATCTAACCCCTATGCGGATTCGGGCAACCCGAACAAAAATTTTTCATGGGCCATATAACTATGGTCCATCACATCAGCAGCCTTACAGGTCATCGGTTACATTCCTCAGCTAGCCGATAGATCGGGTACTGCCTCTTTTTGCCTATACACTAGTATGGTGCCTATGGCTCTAAGACCACCTCATCCTTCAACTGCACCAGGCCAGATATAGAGAGCACCAGTACTAGTGTAAGCCTCCCAAAATAGGTGCTATATTTGTAATTCACTTGGGCATTTTGTAAAAGATTGCCCATACAAGCCAGTTGTTGGATAAGGTTAGCCTCCTATTTATAAACCCGCATGAACTCAAGGTGGCCCACCTCAAGGGAGGATGTATGCCTTGTCAACCGAGGAGGTTGAAGCAAGCCCTGATGTTATAGCAGGTATCCTATCTATCTGGGGTATACCAGCTTATGTATTATTTGATTCTAGCGCATCACATTCTTTTATATATAAAATATTTGCTAGAAAGATTGACATGTCATCCAGGGATCTAGAGAGTAAATTGATTGTTAACACACCCATAGGCAAGGTAGCACAATTAAATGAAGTGTATAGACCATGTCCTATTGAAATAGGTGGAAAGTAGCTAGATGCCCAGCTAATCAAATTTAATATGCAGAATTTTGATGTCATATTGGGCATGGATTGGTTATCTGGTCACCAAGTAAACATGATGTGCACTGAGAAACAAATTAAAGTGATGAGCGATAAGGGTGAAGAGCTGGTGTATCAAGAAGATAAGACAAAACAACCCAGAGAGGTTCTCATCTTTGCCCTATAGGTGGTAAAACTATTGGAAGATGGATGTCAGGGCTACCCAGCTTTAGTACAAGATGTGGAAGCCAAGGTGACACCATTAGAAGAATTGAATGTAGTTAGGGAGTTTCCCGATCTCTTCCCAGATGATATAACTCGGCTCTCGCTTGACAGGGAGTTAGAGTTTGCTATTGATTTAGTTCCTAGAGCAGCCCCAGTTTCTAAAGCTCCATACATAATGGCACCACTCAAATTAAAGGAGTTACAGACTCAGTTGCAAGATTTTTTGGAGAAGGGATTTATACGCCTGAGTGTTTCTCCTTGGGATGCCCTAGTTCTGTTTGTCAAGAAGGATGGGAGTTTGCGTATGTCCATTGATAACTAGGAATTGAACAAACTAACCATCAAGAACCAGTATCCGTTGCCACAGATAGATGACCTTTTTGATCAGTTACAAGGTGCTAAAGTATTCTCGAAGATTGATCTCAAGTCTGGTTGTCATCAGCTCAAGATAAAGAGCAGCGACACACCCAAGACGACCTTTAGGACCTGGTATGGTCATTATGAATTCCTAGTGATGTCTTTTGGGTTGACCGATGCACCGGCATCGTTTATGGATTTGATGAATCAAGTATTTTATGATGTCTCTGACAAGTGGGTCATCGTTTTCATTGATGACATTTTGATATACTCGAAGACTGAAGAAGAGCATGCACAACACTTGTGGATGGTACTTCAAAGGCTAAGAGAGTAGTAGTTATTTGCGAAATTCAGCAAGTGTTAATTTTGGTTAAAACAAGTTGGATTCCTAGGGCACATAGTGTCTAAGAATGGAATCGAAGTTGACTCAGGAAAAGTAAAAGCAGTAGGAGAGTGGGAAGCACCCAAGAATACTATAGAGATTAGGAGTTTCTTAGGATTAGTAGGCTATTACCGGTATTTCATCGAGAATTTTTCTTGAATTGCCACTCCAATGATCAACTTGACTAGAAAGGGAGTGAAGTTTGAGTGGTCTAAGGAGTGCGAAGATAGTTTCCATGAGTTGAAAAGTAGATTGGTGTCAGCCCCAGTGTTAACAATTCCCGAAGACATAGGTGGTATGACAGTCTATAGTGATGCTTCCAGAATTGGGCTTGGTTGTGTTCTTATACAATATGGCAAGGTAGTGGCGTATGCATCTAGACAATTGAAGGAGTATGAGAAGAACTATCGCACTCATAATTTGGAACTGGCGGTAGTTATCTTTGCCCTAAATATCTGGCACCATTACTTGTATGGGAAGAAGTGCGAGATATTCAGTGATCACAAAAGTCTCAAGTACTTCTTCACCTAGAGGGATCTAAACATGAGACAGAGAAGATGGCTAGAACTTATGAAAGATTATGACTGTGACATTCAATACCATCTGGGAAAGGCCAATCTGGTGGTAGATGCACTGAGCCGGAAAGCTCAGACTGTGTCACTTGCTTATTTGGCCACCGGCCCACAACTTAAGCAAGAAGCCATGTTGATGGATGAAGTCATTTTAAATAAAAGATCAACCTTAGAGCTTAAGCAACGGCCAGATAATATTAAGCAACTGAGCTTATCTCTGGCGGTTCTACAAGTGTAGCCATCTATCAGGCATGAAATCATTATGAAGCAACCCTTGGATCCCAAGTTGTAAGAAATCAGAGTTAAAATCCAAGAGTAAGGAATGGATGATCCTGATTTTTCCATAGCCAGTGATGGAGCACTATTGTTTCGGGGCAGATTGTGTGTACCTAGTGACATGGGAATATAGGACAAAATAGTAAAGAAAGCACAGTTCCAAGTACACGCTTCACTCCAGAAACACCAAGATGTACAAAGATCTTAAGCAAAGCTATTGGTGGCCGGGGATGAAGATTACAGTAGCTTTATATGTGGCATAGTGTCTCACATGTCAAAAGGTCAAGGCAGAGCCGCATCGACCATATGGCACTCTTCAGCCACTCCCGGTACTAGAGTGGAAATGGGATATGATTACTATGGATTGTCACCGGGCTAGCCCATACACCCAAGGGAATGGATGCAATTTGGGTGATAGTTGATAGGCTTACTAAAAATGCTCATTTCATCCCAACCAAGGGTACCTACTCCATAAACAAGCTGACACAAATTTACATGGAAAATATAGTTCGCTTATATGGAGTACTAGTAAGTATTGTATCGGACCGAGACCCAAGGTTCATGTCTAAATTTTGGAAGAGCCTCCAGTATGCTATTGGCACACAGGTGAGCCTAAACATTGTCTTTCATCCACAGGCAGCTGGGCAATCAGAATGGACCATACAAATACTGGAAGATATGCTTGGGGCCTATGCAATGGAAATGAGTGGCAGTTGAGAAGAAAACATACATCTTATAGAGTTTACTTATAATAATAGCTATCAGGTTAACCTATCTGCAGAAAGGTGCAAAGACGTGTGCTTAGGCTAGAAATGATACAGATGATATGTGTAAGGTTGATGTCATATGTGAGAAAATTAAGGCTACCTAATCACTTGAAAAGAGCTATGCAGACAACCGTAGGAAAGATATTGAATTCCAAGAGGGGGAGAAGGTATTTCTCAAAATCTCTCCTACAAAGGGTCTAAACATGTTCCACAGGAAGGGCAAGTTGAGTCCAAGATATGTTGGCTTGTTTGAGATCCTGAAACAGATTGGCTTAGTAGCATATATACTATCCCTTCTACCATCATTCAGCAACGTACACAATGTATTCCATGTTTCAATGTTAAAGTGGTACGGACATAATCCATGACATGTGCTAACTATGGAACCAGAGTACTTAGAGGCTAATATGACTTATGAAGAATAGCCTGCTGAAATCCTGGACTGGAAGATAAAGACTCTTCATAACTGATTCATTGCTTTTGTAAAGGTGAGATGGACCAACCATTCACTTGAAGAAGCATCCTGGGAGAAAGAAGATGAAATCCAAGCTAAATAACCTCATCTATTCAGACAACCAGGTAATTTCAATTTTAAGGACAAAATTTTTAAAGAGGGGGGGTGGATGTAGAGCCCTGCTCTTTAAACTCGGTTTATTGACCAGTTAGTTCAATTTGGTCTTACAGGGTCTGAATCAGAAAGGGTGGATGCTGGTGCCCTATGGTACATGACTGCAAGGGTGATGTCAAATGCGGGGTGGCCAGACAAGATTGAGCCAGTACCTGATGTGGTTCACATGCCTAAGCCTTGCCCTTGCACATATCACAAAGTCATGTACGAATAGAAAAGGCACGTCGTCATGTTGAATGATGTGAACTTAGTCCACAACATATGGCTAGAGCGAGATACGTGTTAAGATTCCATTGCACTCCAAAATACAACAAGGTTGGCTTGTTTTGGCCAACTGGTGGGTGCCACTGGTAGGTGTGAGATTCACCAGTGTAACCCACCGGTTGGGGTAATGTGGGCCCCAGTAAGCCCAACTTGGGTGAGCACATGTATTTTGACCTCCTCGTCATAATGAGGTCTCGTATGCCCGATAATGTTGGCTATTTTGGCCGGTATCATAAATTAATGGGTTTTGGTCCATAAAGAGGCAAAACCAAACAGGCCTTAGAAGATATTTATGAGCCAAGGTATAAATAACATTTATGTCCTTCTCTCTCTCATTTATGATTTTTAACAAAGGCCGGTGAAGGGAGTAAAGAAGAGGGAGAAAATAGGAAGAAGAGAAGGAAGAGGGAAGAAGGTTCCCCCTTGGATTTCGGAGCTGTGACTTACCTTTTCGTCATCGAAATAGTGTTTGGTGCTTTGAGATCTGTGTTTGGAGGTAAGTAACGCTATAAACCCTTGAGATGTGATGAAACCCTTTTGTGTGTGGTTAAATCTAAGAGATAATGGAACCCTTGTGTGATTTCCTTGAAGGTTTGAGGAAGGGAAACCCAGATTTGGAGTTATTGAGGTAACATTTTGAGTTTTGGAAGGAGGATCTCAAGTTTTGGGGTTTTTCGAGCTAAGGTATGATTTCTTTCCCCAAATCTTGATGATGACTTAGATCTATGGAATAATTAAGTAAACGAAGCTTAGAATTTGTAGGAAATGAAGTGGGAATAACCCCCTTGGGTCCCCATAAGGAGAAATGAAGAAAGGAAGACGAATAGCAAAACCCGCAGAATACTGGTGGGTAGCACCGACGGGTTGTCAGACCTACTAGTGTAACCCCCCAGTCTCACCTGGGCTTTTGGTCCAACCAGCGAGTCAGACTGGCGGGTTCCAGACCCGTCGGTATAATCCACCAGTCTTGTCTGAGCCTATAGGTGGGTAAGATCGATGGGTGTCTGACCCACCGGTATAACCCACCAGTCTCACCAGTGCTTCTGAGCCTACTGAAGAGTAGGACTGGCGGGTCTGGTGGTAGCACCCATTGGTTCCCTCTGGATCTACAGGTGGGTAGGACCGATGGGTACCAGACCCACCAGTATGACACACTTGTTGCCTAATTGAGCTCCGTTGGAACTCAAACTCTACAGCAGCCTTTAACGCATTGTTAAAAGCATCCTGACCATATCTTACATCATTTATAATTCTGAAATGGACTTTTTCTAAATTCCTATTTGCGTTAGGTTTCGAGATACTTGTCTTCACTCCGGATCTTACCCGTACAGCGAATGCATATTCTCCTATAAGAATAGGTAAGTGGGGAGAGGACTTTGATTTATTTTCGGAGTGTTTTTGGCATCTTATGCATTTATATAATATCGTGACATTACGATTACCATTCTCATGCATATACTTGATTGAAGTTGGATAGATATGAAAATGAACATATTGTATCTTTAAATTTTTGATAATTGTTACTTGCCATGAATCTTGATCATGGATTATTTAATGATGGGTTATGATGATGATTTGCTGGATATGTGTGGGATTTCTAGAATAGATGCCATAGTCGGCTTGAAAATGAATGCATTGGTACATCATGGTATGGGACGCAGAGGTACTATGCAATCATACTATCTCATATAGGAACATGCAGTTAGGATTTCACATTCCCTCATGCTACAACCCTTCCCAATAGGGGTTTACGTGTTAGATTATCACTGGGGGGAAGCACCGATCGTGAACCGCTGTGGCGGTTAGAAGTACGTCCGACTGATCACTAGGATATTTGACAACTTTGGTGATATATTTAGAGGGCTAATCGTACTGCTTTTATTTTTTACTGTGGTTTGGCCACGATTTACATTTCTGCTGTGGTTCGGCCATGATTTACTTTTTCAAGTGTTCACAGTTGGCCTTCTCCAATAACCCTATGGGCGTATCGTGGGATGGGGAAAGCATCTCGTACCCAGGGTATACATGCACTATGGTTATGAGTAGTATATAACCTATGACCTAGTAATGATTGCTCAGGTGAAATAGGGTTAAAATGAATCTCATGCGTATAGTATCATTTTAATTGCAATTGCTTGTGTGCGTCTTTCTTTCCATTTACTGAGCTAGTGAGTTCACCCCTCGTGTACACACTTTTTTTAGATGATTGTGTAGGTTACTCGATAGAGGAACCCGTGTCAGGTCCCACCGATGAAACTCTAGTGTGGGATTGGTGGGTCCTAGAAAGATTCAATCACGGTGATGGTTGCCCATGCGAGAGCTGTGCTGGGGGCAACAGTAGCAGACTCTATTTGTTGTTCTCCTTCTGATTCGTTTGGTATACAACCCTTTTGTGCTCTCGATAATTAAATTGCTATTTCTTGTGTAATTATCATATCTACGACCCACATGTAATTATATTATGTATAACAATTTGGGTATCAAGAGTATATAGAGACTTATAGGTATTTATATACATCAAGACTTCCATTGTATTATATTATTATATTTCATGTTACTTGTGACTTGTTGTGTTGTGGTTACTGTATCAGATGATCCTAGTGGTTTTGACGGAACCCGATTACCGGTTCGGTTCTATCTGAATGGGGCATGACAGAAGGTCTCCTTGAAGTCTTCCCAAGTGGGTATGGGATTGGTTGCTCTCATAATGGGCTCAGTAGCCCTCCACCAAGCATTGGCTTCATTTTTGTAATTGGTAGCCGTCACATAGTATCTTTTGCTCATTATTGCAACCCATCAACTTAAATACTTTCTCCATACCCCCAATCCATCTTGAGGGAAGCAACTAATCATGGCTCACAATGGAGAAGTATGGGGACCTAAGCCTTTGGAACTTCTCCATCATTTTGGTTAGGTCAGTCCAACCCACTACGTGTACTTGGGCCTACCCTTGTACTTGCCCGGGTACTTGTCCATGAAACTGCCCTTGTACTTGACCTTGCACATATCCATGCACTTGCCCTTACATCCCATCGGATGCCTGAAGGGTGGCTGAGCCAGCTGGTACAGGGGCCGGTGCCGGTGGAGTTGGGGGTGCAGGAGGTGCATTCTGGGTCTCAATAGCAGCCTGGATTCTGATATCAATCCCGGCCATGAACTTAGTTTGCCCCTCTTCCACCTCACACATCATGTTACCCATTATGTTGGCAACATCTTGTGCCATGACAACGAGTGGGGCCAATGGCACATTGCACGGTCTACCCCGGTTCCATGTAGGGGAAGCGGGAGGTGACGCATTAGATTAGGATCAGGTATTCTTGCGCGACATGATTCCACATGTTAAGGTTAACATGCGTAGTGGGTCCCACATGTATATTCAAGAAGTGCATTAGGGTTGGAGCATACACAGGTGGGGCCCATGAAGTACTGAAATCCGATCACATGCGTATCAGGGAGAAAATCCCTAATTAAGGAAGCAAATAATGCAAAATAAAATAAAATAGAAAATTTTATTTGTTTCCAAAAATGTTCACCAGAAACAAGCACAAAAGTCACTGGAAACAGGGACTTTTCACCGGATTCATCAGAGGTGAATCCAGTGAAGGTAACAGAGAGCTAATTTGAAATTTTTGTTCACCGGAAACACTCACTGGATTCAGGCCCAATGTTTTTGGTGGGCATCTTGGACATTATAAATAGGCTCAGGTTTTATATTTCTTCACAAAACCCAACCCTACCTATTGGAGAAAGTAAGGAAACGAACAAGGAAGGTCTCCCCAGCCACTCCCTACCTTCTTCTCGTGATATCATGCCCGATTGTCACTGTACACGCATCCAAGGTGAGTTCTTCTTCTTCTCTTACCTAGGTTTTGAGATTCTCTCTTTGGTTTTAGGCATTCTTCCTAACTTAGGATTTGTTCTTCTTAGACCTTAGGAACTTTGTGTTGCAACCATGTCTGGTCACCGTGTTTGTCCCCCTCGTGCTGTCGCCCAACATCACCCGGCCATTCTCGCTGAGGAACAGTATGATCACAGGTTGTTTGGCTCTATGGAGGAGCAAGATCATTGGGAGAAGTTTGATATAGGAATGTCGATATTGGGAAGTATGTGAGGACAAGGGACTTCTGATAGTTTTTCCTCCACTAATGCTTCAAAGCCCTAGGGTGGTACCAAAGTACTACCCACGGCTTGTAAGGCTTTTCTACTGCAACCTGCAATGTGAGAATCGCGGCACTGAGGAGATGAGGATCACCTCAAGGGTGGAGGGGATCGATATCTCCTTTGGTTTGGCCGAGTTGGCCAACGTACTGATGATTTCCAATAACAGAGAGTTTGCCTACTACCAGCCTAGGACTCCATCTTATGAGTTCAAAAGTTTTGATATCTAGGCGGAGATTAACAACATGCTCACAAGGGATGCTTTTGGATGGCACCTATCCACTAATTATCGGGCTACACCAAAAGTTGTGTGTCGAGTTATCCAGCAGAATGTTCTCTCCACCAGTTGGCACTTCGATGAGGTGTCCATTCTTCATGCCTACATCACTTACTGTGTTTACATGGGGTTGCAGGTTCACCTCCCTTATCTTTTGATGTGGACCATAGTGATAAGGGCTGAGGGAGGGGCATGTAGGGCTAGGAACCTCTACTATGGTCGGATTCTGACTGAGGTCTTCCTATGCTTTGGTGTGAACTTGGAGGGTGAGGAGAGCTTGAGAACTGATGTCTTGACTTCAACCAAGACTCTCTAAAGAGGATGAAACTGAACATAGACGAGGTCACTAAGGATAAGGATGAGGAGGAACAGACAATGGAGGTAGAGGACCAACTGGAAGGTGGTGATGGGGGTGGTCACGATGGTGATCAGGAGGGTGATAGAGGTGTTGATCCTATTGCCCCTCCACATGTGCCTCCTACTTGAGTGATTCCACCACCTAACCCTCAGACTATGGGGACTTCTATTGCCGCCTCTTCTCATGGCACTAGGGGTTCAAGGCCCTATGGACTCAATGATGTGATGGCCCACTTAGACACCACCACAAACTTACTGAGGATGATGGATACTTGACTAGAGAGTGCGGACAGGAGCTCCTGCCTACTGGACAATCGGGTGGCCTCCCTTGAGGTACAGATGTAGGAAATGGTCTTCCACCTTGCCATTCCAGTGCTAGAGTTGGGAGCACAGAGTCAGAATCGAGCTCAAGAGTAAGGACAGAACCAATAGTTGGACTAGTAGCAGTAGTGGCTTATGTTGCCACTGTAGTCTTAGGATTTCCCATTTTATACTTTCTTTACAGTTCTTATATTCTAGTTGTTAGTTGCATTTTCTTTCTTGTCATTTTCTTAAGTTATTTGAATTCTTAGATTTTAGACTAGTTAGGATTTTCTGCTTTCTGTCTTTTATTTTGAGAAAAATTGGTGTAAGCTTATGTACTCAGTTCTTTATTATAATGAAACAGCTTTGACACCAATACTTGTCTCCTACTTGTGTAATTTCCCTTAGTTATTGTCTTTAAGATTTTTATTTATATCCTAATCCCCAAGTCATAGTTCAGTTGAGATTGCAAGTTAAGGCAGAGCATCGTGCTCTAATACCAAGCTGTCACACCCTAATTCCAATAAACCCAACTTACCATTAGGAATACCAGTGGTGTGAGTAAGGTGCGTACCCATCTAACAACCCTACCAGGATCTCTGATAGTAGTACCTTAACATACACAATCTAACAACACAACCAAGCCAGTAGCAGCCGAATCATAACTTATAATGGGGAACATCTAGTGATATCATATAAATAATCGAGTTATTCCATTACAATTATCCATGACTTATAAATAATAAGCCCAAAAATATAACATTCACAATTCGGTATCAGAATAACAAAAGTGCGTCGAACATCTCATGGTGCCGTGTATGCACAGTAGTCGTAAGCATAGTCTTGGTTATGCTCCCCCGCTTCTGGCATCCTCCAGTAGCTCACTCTATACTCGGGTCCGGAGGATAGAGAGTCATAAGCCATAGGCATGATAGTACCTGCATCTTAGTCCAAAAAGGAGCATATACGTGGGGTGAGCTTCCAACTTGCTCAGTGAGGGGTGGGGTTCATGCACAACCAAGCACAACATTCACATATATAATATTCCATGATGGCATGAATATAGAAATTAAATACATAGATTATTTGAATGATGCAATTCATTTGATTATTAAACCACCTAACAATACAACTTAGTCTGGTAATGCTAATACGGCACATTAGGTTGTATCCTTGGTCTCGAAACCGCCATCGACTACACAGCGATACAAGCCCTAGTCATGATTAGGATCCTAGCGGTCCTGGGATGCATCCATCGGTCACCCAACAAATCCCTGATAATCCCCTCCTAGCAGTCACAGCACTAGGATCGCCATCGGCCATGTCGGACTAGTTTCCACCTCCGGCAACGATCACATCATACCGCGGGTGTGGCATTCCGGGAAGGTTCATCTAACATACCACTATTGGGTTATCTAACACTTGACCCCCTATTGACAAGGGGATATAGCATGGAGAATGTCACCTAACCACAATATCCTATATACCTTTCACAATGATACAATTAGTATTGACCACACGACATCAGGATCACCATCGGCCATGAAGCAGGTCTATTTCCAAGTATAGTCCTGGGGTACATAATACCGGGATACCATCGACCATAAGGTGTAACACATGACTATATACTTATTATAGCATACAAAGCAGTTAAGTATAGACTAAGCAACACCGGGATCCCCATCAGCCATGAAGCGTATCGATTTCCAAATGCAGTCTTGGATTATACGATATCGGGAAACCATCGGCCACAAAGTGTATTCCATGACTACATCTAATCTAATAAACATAATCCATGCATGAATGCAACAAACATATGGTAATCGTAGTACCGGAACCACCTCGGCCACATTAGATTCCGCCTCACAACATACATTCAATATCATTTCCATCAAAATATAATATGTTATAGAACATCATCATCATCATCCAAGCACTTTAAATCATGTGAAAATCCTACACATACGAGCATTTCTATAATAATTAAATAATCTCAAAATAAAAGTCAACCATCCCTCACATTGATTAAGTTTGAATAGATCGAGTTCCAAGTACAACCACTAAGTGTTCAATTCAATTCTGGCCTCGGGGTACCTATGTATCTCTATCCTAGGTACAAAGGAAATTGGGTGTTATTGTGTGTTGGGAATATCGGGGAGAAACCATAGGGTTTACTCCCAAAGGAGTCAGACACTGTCCAACCTAGACAATACAGGTCACCGAATTCAATCACAGGAAACAGGGTTGGAACCCATCAGATTCATCAGATGTGAATCTGGTGGCCCTCGCAGAGAGGTCCTAAGGTTCGGAAACCTCATCCAATACAGCCACCGGATCTTGACCCAATGTTTCCAGTGGGTTGTTTCCGGTGGACACACAGAAAGTGCCTATACCATTTGAGGCTTTTCAGCTCGGGTCCAATCGTCGAGGTTTGTTTCATGGAGTTTGTAGGGGGTGTTCAGGCCATTTGGGAGATACATTGATCAAACGATCGAAGCCCTAGATGGTCATTTGGTCACAAGTGTTGTCGGGGCTCACCGGTCTTGGTTTGAGCTCGACAATCATACCGAGGAGGTGAAATACATACTCCCAAGCTTAGGGAGGTGTGGAGGCCAAGATTTACATCCATACTCACTTCACCTTAGCTCAAAATAAAGGGAGAGAGTGGTTGGAGAGGTGGCACTTACCTCCGGTAAGGATTCCAACAAATAGGCTAGCAATTGGCACCAAGGTGAGCTCCAAAGTCCTTCTTCCTCTTCTTCTTCTTCCTTTCTCTTCCATTTTCTATTCTTCTTTCCCTTTCCCACATTTTTTACAAGTGAGAGGTGAGAAATGAACTCACCCCTCCTATTTATACTAAGTTGTGTCCTTAGGGACTATTTGGTTGGTCCTAGTCTGGTCCAAGTGGGTTAATCTAGCATCCAGGATACACGGGCCCACCTCCATAGACTCATATAGAATACAAGTCATGAAAAAGGTGTGGGAGAGTGTGTGTGGCCATCCGAGGCTATTCCCGATGTGGGTGGTGGGGTCCATGGGCATCGGAACCAGTTCAGCAGCACAGGTGGCCACCAGATTCAACCCACCGGATCCAGACCCAGGTGCTTCTAGTGGTCAAGACAATTAGGTGTCTTGACTGCTTGCTGTCCATAAGTTGGTCTTGCACGGGTAGTTGCCTTAGGCTGTGCATATGGCCTTTCAGTAGTTTTGGTGTGTGCCAGGATTCGAGTGTAGGGTGTTGAGTAACTTACCGTATGTGATCAAAAGACTTAAATCCCCTCTAGTTGGACAAGCAGGAGATGCACTAGCAAGTGGGGTCATCTTTCCCCCTTTGGCAGTGAGCTGCTGCGAGCCAAAACTCAGTGGTGCTTTCCACTACTGGCCTGAGTCCTATTACAACAATTCAAATTAGACCGGGTTAGGGCACAGGTGTAACATGTGGTGTCTACCGGTGAAGGCCAAATTTATCCCCTTTATGTGGAAATGGATCCTTATGTTGAGTGGGACCTTCCCAAGGTGTTTTCATTGTGTGGGTCCCACCTCATAGTATATTCTACTATTAAGGCTAGGGGATTTTCTCTTCAATGGTAGAATATCTACCCTAGCCCCTTCAGTGGTTTGTGGCCCTTCCATGTAATAAACTGGGCAAATCCACACTTATTAGTGGTTGTCACCCGGGTTGTATTACCTATGTCCCAAAATTTAAATTAACTTGAGATTTTGGGCACGGGGATAACAATAAACTTTGACAAAATTGGGTTAGCCTTTAGTTCTAACATTGACAAGGCTACGAGAACCCATCTTTGTAGTACCATAGGCATTGCTGAAATGAAAGAGGATTCTAATTATCTTTGTACACGTCTCTTATGTTCCAAATCTAAGTCCTTTTAGTTTCTAAGCACCATTGATAGAGTTCGTAACAAATTGACTTCTTGGAAGGCAAATCTTCTATCCTTTGCAAGGAGATCAATTTTGTTGCAATCTTCCATTGCATCGGTGCCTACACATTTAATGCCTTGCTTTTTGTTCCCAAAGAATATTTGTAGCAAGTTAGACTCTGTCTACCTTCATTTTCTAAATGGCGATGGGAAGAATCTGTATAGGCCCCAATTGATTGGATGGAAGAAAATTTGCCAACCGAAATCTCTTGGAGGCTTAGATATCAAGAATTTTGAAACTCACAATAAAGCTTTGATTCTAAAACTAACTTGGGGAATGTTGAACAGTGATCACAGCCTTTGGGTTAAGGTTCTCAAATCAAAATACTTCAATAACAGGTCAGTTTTCCACAAAAAAAAAAAAAACATTAAGCACCCGCAAATCCCCATGCTAGAACAGTGTAGTCCCGATGCTTCCTTTTCTAAAAAGAATTATTCTGCGGAAGATAGGCAATGGCAATAATACTTTTCTCTGGGATGATCCTTGGATCTTAACATCTCAACCGAATAAGACTCTTGATATATCCTCCTTTAATTCTAAACATCCTAATGAGCACAATTATGTGTGAAATCTAGGGTAGTAAAACATGCATTTTACATATTTAGAATAGAGCTACATTGGGTTTTACTCTCTTTTTTCAGGTTTTGTATTTTAAAGGCTTTAAGCATTATCGGGCGTCATATCTCTCTAACAACAACTACCTAGTGTAGCTGGTGAGCAATGGCGTGCAAAATTCCTTTGCTCACTAGGAGGTCTCAAGTTCGAGGGAAAGAAAAAAATTGGCCAACAAGGGTTGTGCGCAAGATTTGAAGAGAGGGAGAAAAAGAAGAGAAAAATAAATAAAAAAAGGAAAAAAAATAAGCAAATAAACAAAAAAAATTATAGGAAATTTCTCTAAGTTTATTTCTCTCTTCTCTCTCCTCCACCTTAGCACTTTTGGTCTCAAAAGATCTCACTACCAATTGTGGGTTTCTCCCTTTTAAGAAAGAGAAGTTCATTACTCTACCTCCTCATTTCCTATAAATACAACTCATGTAAGGGGGGACACTTCATTCTTCTTCTAGGGTTTTTTTTTAGTTGCTCTCTCTCTCTCTCTCTCTCTCTCTCTCTCTCTCTCTCTAGTATTAGTTCTTCTTTATTTTTGCTTTAATCACTTTTGTAATAGTTTTTAATTTCAATTAATGCAAGCACTCTTTTATTTTTATTCAGCCTTTTATGTTTATGATTTAGGTAATTGAGTTTTAATTTTTAAAGTTATAGTTCTAGGCTTAGATCTAGGTGACAAGATCATGAGCCGTGGAGCATCTCTTTTTTTCAAGTTTAGTTTTTTTTTTTTCAAAATTTGTTTTCTCCAGACCTAGAAATTTCAAATTTGGTTCATTCCAAATCTGGTTTTTAGGGTTGGCAGTATCTCAAATCACCCAAGCTTTCAAGTTTAGGCAGTAATTCAGGTAGGTCGGCTTCTTCAATAGTCTTCTCTCTCCCCCTCTGATTCCCTCTTCTGACTACCATTTCTTTCTTAATTTAGGATTTTAATTTCAGTTGTTACATTATTGCTATCCCTTTCCCCTAAGGTTCATGGCTAGTGTATGTGTTGGCTTTGCCCCTCCTAGCCATAGAACTATCATTTTATTATTTTTATTTTAATTGTCTTCCTTTCCCTAAAGCCAAGTAGAGTAACCTTTGTAAGAGTGACTCTCTAGTCAAGTAGGGAAGCTCATATTATGATGCATCACTCGGGCTAATTAGAGAAACCTACTTGTGAGCCTCTCTCTAACTTTATTCCCTTTCTTTTACTTTATTTTTATTTCAGCATTTTTTCCTTTATTGCTTTTTAATTGCGTAGGGTGTTTATTTTCAGTTATTTAATTATTTAATTTTATTTGTGTGGCTTGCGTGTTTAAATTCTTAGATGAAGAATGGTTAGGACGTTCTTTTTTATATATATATTTAGGATGATAGTTAGAATTACATCACAAACATTAATCGGTTCACTTTCGCATTATTAAAATAAGCAAAAAAGTAAAGTGGCTGCTCTCCCTGTGTTCGACCCGTAGCTACACGGATTCGTATGCTTATGGTTATATTTTAAATTTCAAACAAGTTTTTGGCACCGTTGCCGAGGAGACAGTTCAATGTTGTTTTTCCCTTTCCTTTGGTAAATCGGAGTGCTTTGTTTGCTTTGTTTTGTTTTTCCTTTTCTTTTATTGAATTCCTGAGAAGAACAACTTTTAATAATAGTTATATCGGTGGAGGTCGCCATGCCTCATAGTATGATAAAGACAAGTTTCACCCTGCAGCAGTACCTCAGGAATTGACCTGGGCAACCCCCGATCCCTACCGGTAAGCTCCCAAAAAAGCCAAAAAAAAATCAAAAAAATAAAAAAATCATAAAAAAAAAATTCTATCCATTCTTTTGTGTGTGTCTTACTCTAGTTGTAGGTAGTTTTCAATTGCATGTGTTAGGTGGGTACATAATACTAAGAATCGGTTAGAAAGAAGAGATCCAAAAAGTAATGACCCTATACATTTGCTCTCTTTAAAACCTTTCAATATGGGAGACCAACATCAAAACCCTTCACCTAAATCTTTGAAAGATAGGTTATACCCTGCTAGAAAAGCCCAACCTTCCTTCATTGTTCTACCACAAGCCCAAGGCAATAATTTTGAACTCAAATCTCAATACATCACTATGTTGCCCCACTTTCATGGGCTGACCTCTGAGGATGCATACCTATTTCTAAGAGAATTTGAAGAGGTATGTGTTATAATTAAGATCCAACAGCTTTCTGATGATACTGTTAAGCTTAGGTTTATCACTTTTGCATTGAAAGACCAAGTTAAGAAGTGGTTGTATGGGTTACCCACAAATTCCATAACCCCATGGGAACAGTTCACAGTTGTCTTCCTTAAGAAGTTTTTCCCAACTCATAAGACCAATAAGCTTAGAAGTGATATCCTTCAGTTTAGAAAAAAGCCTAGTGAGTCGTTTTCCAAACTTATGGAGAGATTCAAGGATCTACTCCAAAAATGCCCTCACCATGGCCTAGACTTATGACATTTATGTCAAATAATTTATGAGGGTATTGATTACCCAACTAAATAAATGATAGAGTTTAAGTGCCCAGAGGGATTCACATCCTTTACAGATGAAGGAAAGACATGGGCATTCTTACTTGACTTAGCTGAAAAAACTCGTGAGTGGGAATCAACCCAAGAGAGTGAAAGAACCATATGAGGGAAAAGATATTTTATAGATGGGATAGTAGCTAAGGAAACCCATTTGGATAGCCTAATCAAGAGGATTGAAGCTATTGTTCCTAAAGAGCCATCATCAATTAATTTGGTTAAGATATGTGCTTGGTGCCAGTCCCCTGGACATGTCATAAAAGAATGCCCCAACACCTCTGGGGGCACTTCTAATGATAGTGTTAACTAGAATAATCCATATAGTAACACCTACAATCTGAGATGGAGAAATCACCCAAATTTCTCTTGAAATCAGGGCAACCAAGCAGGGCCTTCCAATTTTCATAATCAAGGTCAACCTGGACCCCAGAGGCCTCCCTTTGCACAACAATCTTTTTTTTTAAATACTTTTTTTAGGCCAAATGTAGGACCTCAGGCTAGTTTTTCTAGGGCCCCTCTCCTGTCATCTTATCAGCAGCCCCCTGGGTTTACCAACACTGGAGAAGCAAGTAGAATAAGTGACTTGAAAAAAATATGACCCTCCTCATGACAAGCCATCAAAATATTACGAGAGAACTCACCTAAGTTGTCTTAATTATGCGTAAGAGAGAGAAAGAAACTTTTCCCAGTCAACCAGAGCCTAAACCGAGGCATCATCAACCTATTAGCTCACAAGCACCAACTAATGCACCACTGAATGTTGTACAAGGTCAGACCCAACAAGGACCCTCCAGCCAATGTAATGTTGTTTATGCCCTTAGGAGTGGTAGAGAGTACCAACAGAGTGTTCCTAACTCTTCCCCATCCTTTACTCCTGTTAACTCTCCTTCAGTTGAGGACACAAGTGTGCCTCTTGTTCTAGGTTCATCTAATGAACCTAAAGATTCCTCTGAAATTAAGATTATTTGGTTGAGGAAACCAAAATGATTTTTCTAAAAAAGGGTAAATCCCTAATAGTCTTTATGTTCCTCCTGTCCCATTTTCTAATCGCTTGGTAAACAAAAAGAAGATTGCTTCCATGGATAAAATTTTAGAAGTCTTCAAAAAGCTAGAAGTGAATATCTCTCTTTTAAACGCCATATCCCAGATCCCCGCCTATGTAAAGGTACTGAAAGATTTGTACTCGCAAACGTATCACTAGTGTGTCCAAAAAGGCGTTCTTGATAGGTAACATTAGTTCCATAATTACTTAGCCTATAGTAGCCAAGTATAAGGATCCAGTGAACCCTACCATAGCTTGTGTCATAGGAAACACCCACATTGAGAATGCCTTGACCTTGGCGCAAGTGTGAATCTTTTACCTTACCATGTGTACAAGCAACTAGGATTGGGAGAATCGAAAGCCATTGAAACTACCCTTCAGTTGGTAGATAGGCCTATTAAGATTCCTAAAGAGATGGTTGAAGATGTCTTACTAAAGGTGGGAGGATTTATTTTCCCTGTTGATTTTATTGTGCTAGATACTAAACCCTTCTAAACCAAGGATGAGATCCCAATAATTATAGGAAGATCATTCTTAGCTACCAGTAATGCATTAATCAATTGTCGGAATAGTTTCCTAAGGTTATCTTTCGGCAACCAAGCTGTTGAGCTTAACATGTTTAGGATAGGTAAGCAACCACATATGGAAGAAGAGATCAATATGCTAGAGGATTTTTTATATTTTTCTAATGATTTAATTACCAACTTTAATATTGATTTTGATTCATAATTCCAAGAGTGTATGGATGAGTTGGATGATGATAGTGAAAATTTCTTTTTTGAAGTCTTGAGTCTTCACACACCTGTGGAGCCCTTAGGACCCCTTTCCAATTCCATTTCCAAACCTTCCATAGTTGAGCCCCCTAAGCTAGAACTTAAGTATTTGCCATCTAATTTGAGGCATGTTTTCCTAGGGCCTGACTAGACTCTTCCTATAATAATTTCTTCAAATTTGACTTCTAACCAGGAAGAGGGTTACTTAAAGTGTTAAAAGATAATAAAGAAGCCCTAGGTTGGACCATGGTTGATATCAAGTGTATAAGCCCTTCTATTGTGTAAAATCATATACATCTTATGGAGGATTCCAAACCATGCACAGAACCTCAAAGAAGAGCTAACCCAGTGATGATGGAAGTCATTAAGAAAGAAATCCTAAAGTACTTGGATCATAGAATAATTTATCCTATTTTTGACAGCCAATGGGTAAGCCCACTTCACGTAGTGCCTAAGAAGGCTAGGGTGACTGTAGTTCCCAATGCCAATAATAAACTAATTCCAACCCGTATCCAATCAAGGTGGAGAGTGTGCATAGACTATTGGAAACTTAATGTGGCAACTTGGAATGACCACTTCCCATTGCCATTCATTGACCAGATGTTAGAGAGGTTAGCTGGACATAAATACTATTGTTTTCTTGATGGATATTCCGGCTATAACCAGATCTCAATTACTTTAGAGGACCAACATAAGACCACTTTTACATGCCCATATAGAACATTTTCTTATAGATGTACACCCCTTGGGCTTTGCAATGCCCCTACTACATTCCAATGATGCATGATGAACATCTTTTCTGATATGGTCAAAAAATTCTTAAAAGTATTTATGGATGACTTTTCAATTCATGGGAATTTCTATTCTGAATGTCTTCATCATCTTTCTCTAATTTTGAAAAGGTGCATATCTAAGAATTTGATTTTGAATTGAGAGAAATGTCATTTTATGGTTAAATCTGGTATTGTTTTAAGCCATGTAATATCCAAGGAGGGAATTAAAGTAGATAGAGCCAAAGTGGATTTGATTGATAATTTACCACCTCTTTAATCTGTTAAGGATGTCCGATCTTTTCTAGGGCATGTGGGCTTCTACAGAAGGTTTATTAAGAACTTTAGTTAGTTAGCCCGACCTCTCACTTCATTACTTGCTAAAGGTCAAACTTTTGAGTTTCCTAAAGAGTGCCTAGAATCCTTTAAGCAACTTAAGAAGGAGTTAACCAATGCACCCATTGTTCAACCACCTGTTTGGACTGAACGTTTTGAACTAATATGTGATGCTTCGGATTTTGCCATAGGAGTGGTTTTGGGTTAAATGATTAATAAGTTGCCCACTGTCATTTACTATGCTAGTAGGACCTTAAATGATTCACAACTCATTTATACAACCACTAAAAAAGAATTTTTAGTTGTTGTATTTGCATTAGAAAAGTTTTGGTCTTACTTAGTTGATTTACATGTAGTGGTGTATACTGATCATTCTACTCTTAGATACCTAGTTCAGAAGAAGGATGCCAAAGCCCGTCTCATTAGGTGGGTTTAATTTTACAAGAGTTTGATTTAAAAATTAAGGATAAGAAAGGAGTTGAAAACCTAGTCGCAGATCATTTATCCCGGCATCCCAATTCTTTGACTGTTGATTCTCCAGTCAACTAGAACTTTCCAAATGAACAGTTATTTGCAGTGTCCAGTGAACCATAGTTTGCTGACATTATCAACTTCTTAGTTTCAGGTGTGACTCTGGATCACTGATCCACCCAAGATAAATATAGGTTTCATTCACCAGTTAAGTACTTTTTCTGAGATGATCCTTATTTGTTTAAGATATGTCCTGATTAGATTATCTGACGATGTGTTCATGATCATGAGCAGTATTCCATTCTCTCTTTTTGTCATGATCATGCATGTGGTGGACACTTTGGACCTAAGAAGACTACCGCAAAGGTTCCCCAATGCGGATTTTATTGGCCCACTCTTTTTAGAAATGCTTTTGATTTTTACAAGGCTTGTCCTGCCTGCCAGTCTTTTGGCCATATCAATAAGAGGAACATAATGCCCCTCAACCCTATTTTGGTAGTTGAGATCTTTGATGTATGGGGCATCAATTTTATGGGACCATTCCCTAGTTCTTTTAGGAATTTGTACATACTTTTGGCCGTTGGTTATGTTTCTAAATGGATAGATGTCATACCTTGTAAATCTAATAACCACAAAGTGGTGATCCAGTTTCTCAAAGAAAATATTTTTTTCCGTTTTGGTGCACCACGTGCAATAATTAGTGATAGGGGTACTCATTTTTGTAATCGACCTTTTGAGGCCTTAATAAAAAAGTATGGGATCACCCAGAAGTTATCTACCCCTTATCACCTCCAAACTAGTGGTCAAGTGGAGGTGTCTAATAGGCAGATCAAACAAATCTTGGAAAAAACTATTAATCCCAACCGTAAGGATTGGTCCCTTAGGCTCATTGATGCCTTGTGAGCCCATTGGACTTCATTTAAGACTGACCTTGGTCAATCTCCCTACCATTTGGTGTATGAGAAAGCCTGTCACTTACCAATTGAGTTGGAGCATAAAGCCTTTTGGGCCATCAAGAAACTCAACTTTGATTTGTCTGATGCGGAAATTCATCGTAGGCTTTAACTATCTGAGTTGGAGGAATATAG
The DNA here is from genome assembly GCF_013358625.1 of Macadamia integrifolia. Classification (NCBI taxonomy): domain Eukaryota; kingdom Viridiplantae; phylum Streptophyta; class Magnoliopsida; order Proteales; family Proteaceae; genus Macadamia; species Macadamia integrifolia. The sequence continues at coordinate 190,991 of NW_024868061.1, forward strand.
GAATGATGCCTATGAAAGTTCTAGGATTTACAAGGAAAAGACCAAAGCTTTCCATAATAAGCACATTCTACGCAAATATTTTGAGATTAGTGATAAGGTCTTATTGTATAACTCTCGATTGCATCTTTTACTTGGTAATCTTAGATCCTGATGGGATCACCCATTTATTGTCCATAATGTATATCTCCATGGAGATGTGGAGATTTTGAACCTAGGAACAAAGGTAATTTTGAAGGTTAATGGTCAACATTTGAAACCGTTCCTCGAGTTTCTTACTACTAGTAGTGAAGAGGTTATGGATCTCCATGAACCTCTGCACACAGATGACTGAATTTACCTAGGTATGACTCCCTTGCATTGTCTTTGCTTTTAATTCTTTCCATACATTGAGGACATTGCATGACTTAAGTGTGGGGGAAGGAAATTAGTTCCTTTTTCTTTTTATTTTTTTGTTTTTTTTTTCCTTTGCTTGCTTTTTCTTTTGTTTTTGAGCTCACTAAGGGTGAAATCCTACTTTGGCTTTTGGCTAATGATCATACCATTCGGTTGCTTGATGTATGAAAATAAAAGTTTTGATTAAGGTACCCATTTTGAACGTATAAAAATCCTAGTGAGAAGAAAGAAACAAGCCTGTGTTTTGAGATGGGACTTTCTTTTGAAAAATAAAAGACCCATGTTTTATGGTGTTGGACCATATGTAAGTCTGTGGGTTCCTTGTACTTTTGATTTGGAGTTGAGAACTTCTTTTTAATTTAGCATGAGTTGACAAATGCATAATTTTAAATGAAGTGTGAAATGTAGTATAAAGAAAAATAAGAGTTGATTCCCTTGGAACTTGACAGGGCATTACGCCTCAGGAAGCGTGGTATCTTGATCGAAATTCCTAAAGAGGAAACTTTTGAGAGAACTCTAGCATCACTGTCTTTATGTGCATATGCAAAAAAGTGAAGCTACATAGTAACTTGGGTGTCTGGTGTTTGCTCCACCATGTCATTCAGGCCAAAAGTAGTGGAGTAGAATAAAGTTTATTAAGTGAAAAAATGAGAAAAAAATGTGCAAATGTCATTAATGTTTGGTAACATGTTTGGTCAGAAACACTCCAATGCCTTGGTCATTGGTTCCCTATTTCTTCGCAAGTGGTTTTCCCTTAAGATAAGGATGTTTTGAAGGAGACGAGGTGAGTTCCAAATTAAGAAATATGCTAGTGGCTGGAATTGATATGGGGTAATAAAAGTTCAAGTTTGGGGGTCCCTTGTAAGAGGAATTATCTTTGCTCCGGATCAGTATGGCCATTCTCTTTAGTCAATGTTGAGATTTTTTTATTTTGAATTTTGGGTGTATATTCACTACATACACCCATGAGACACAACTTCTCCACTAGGGGTGACCTAGGGGTTTAAAGGTTTGTTGCACATGCTAACTGCAACCGTGATTCCTAAGAAAGTGAGTTAGATTTTTTTTGTTTTTATTCTTTTTCTTTTTGTTTTGCTCGAGGACTAGCAAAGTCTAAGTACGGGGGAATTTCTGATGAACACATTTATGTGTGAAATCTAAGGTAGTAAAACATGTATTTTATATATTTAGAATGGAGCTACTTTGGGTTTTACTCTCTTTTTGCAGGTTTTATATTTTAAAGGCTTTAAGCATTATCGGGTGTCACATCTCTCCAATAACAACTACCTAGTGTAGTTGGTGAGGTAAAGTATGCAAAATTCTCTTGCTCACTAGGAGGTCTCAAATTCGAATCTCATGGTTGTCTTTTTTTGGAGAATTTTATGGAAAAATCGTGGGAGGATTTTCTTGCGTAAGAAGAGAAAAAAAAATGAGAAATAAATCTTGTCCAAATCGTCTCTCTCCTCCACATCATCACCAGAAGATTGTCCAAATCACACAAACCAAGAAGGAAAATCATCCAAGGGAAAGAAAAAAAAATTGGCCAACAAGGGTTGTGCGCAAGATTTGAAGAGAGGGAGAAAAAGAAGAGAAAAATAAATAAAAAAAAAAGGAAAGAAAATAAGCAAAAATATTATAGGAAATTTCTCCATGTTTATTTCTCTCTTCTCTCTCCTCCACCTTAGCACTTTTTAGTCTCAAAAGATCTCACTACCAATTGTGAGTTTCTCCCTTTTAAGAAAGAGAAATTTATTACCCTACCTCCCCATTCCCTATAAATACAACTCATGTAAAAGGAGGGGGGGCACTTCATTCTTTTTCTAAGTTTTTTTTTTTTAGTTGCTCTCTCTCTCTCTCTCTCTCTCTCTCTCTCTCTCTCTCTCTCTCTCTCTCTCTAGTTTTAGTTTTTCTTTATTTTTGCTGTAATCTCTTTTGTAATAGCTTTTTATTTCAATTAATGCAAGTACTCTTTTATTTTTATTCAGCCTTTTGTGTTTATGATTTACGCAATTGAGTTATAATTTTTAAAGTTATAGTTCTAGGTTTAGATCTAGGTGACAAAATCACAAGCCGTGGAACATCTCTTTTTTTCAAGTTCAGTTTTTTTTTTTCTTTTCTCCAGGCCTAGAAATTTCAGATTTGGTTCATTCCAGATCTGATTTTTAGGGTTGGCAGTATCTCAAATCACCCAAGCTTTCAAGTTCAAGCATTGATTCAGGTAGGTCAGCTTTTTCAATAGTCTTCTCTCCCCCCTCTCATCCCTCTTCTGACTACCTTTTCTTTCTTAATTTAGGATTTTAATTTCAGTCGTTACATTATTGCTATCCCTTTCCCCCAAGGTTCATGACTAGTGTATGTGTTGGCTTTGCCCCTCCTAGCCATAGAACTATCATTTTATTGTTTTTATTTTAATTGTCTCCCTTTTCCTGAAGCCAAGTAGAGTAACCATTGTAAGAGTGACTCTCTTGTCAAGTAGGGAAGCTCATATTATGATGCATCCCTCGGGCTAAGTGGAGAAACCTACTTGTGAGCCTCTCTCTAACTTTATCCCCTTTATTTTACTTTATTTTTATTTCAGCATTTTTTTTTCTTTCATTGCTTTTTAATTGCATGGGGTGTTTATTTTCAGTTATTTATTTATTTAATTTTAATTGCACGACTTGCATGTTTAAATTCTTAGATGACGAATGGTTAGGATGTTATCTTAGATACATATGTTTAGGGCAGTAGTTAGAATTAGATCACAACCATTAATCGGTTTATTTTCGTATTATTAAAAGAAGCAAAAAAATAAAGTGGTTGCTCTCCCTGTGTTCGACCCGTAGCTACACTAATTCGTACGCTTGTGGTTATATCTTAAATTTTAAACACATCCCGAGCAATCTCGCTCTATGGTCAGTGAATTTGCAATAAATGGTAGTTGGAATATGGGACTTTTGAATAACGATTTACTAATCCATTTTAATAGTTTTATCTTGCAGATGCAATAGTCCCAACATTCTGACAGTTGGCAATGTCTCCTCTCAAAGGAGGGATCTTTCAAAACAAAGCTAGTTGCTAATTATCTATTGACAAATTCTCTAACAAATTTCAATGAATACTCAAACAGGTGTTGTTGCTTATATCCTTGCTCAAAACGGTGGCGTTTTTATTGGAAAATCAATATTCACGCCAAGTTTAAATTCTTCTCTTGGAGACTGATCAACGCAGGACTACCTACAAAGAATATCTTATCAAGATGGATGGACATTGACCCCACCCGTGGTTTCTTTAAAACTCATCATGAATCTTTTCAACATACCTTCTTTGATTGTGACTTCATAAAAAGAGTTTGGGTTGCAAGCTCATTAGGACTCAAACCAGACTGACTACAAGGTTTAACTTTCAATACATTTGTCATGTATTGCTTCAATTCGGGGCATATACCTAAGTCTGATTTGAAGAGGTTCTTTTCCATTTTTATGACTTATTGCTATTTCATTTGGAAACATAGAAACAAAATTTTTCTTCATGAGATGAAACCATATTTTATTCAATCTTGAAACAAGCGGATTTCTAGATCACAAATGGATCTCAATCCAATGCACAAGAATCACTGGTGGTATCTCTTCAATATGAAATAATTACCCAACCCCCGAATGGTGAGAATATTTGATTAGTCACAACCAGGATGAATAAAATTCAAAAAATTAGTGCATAGGCAGTTTGTTTATTTACCAAAGGACAATGTATCTTATGTCATGCTGACTATTTGATGACAGGAGAAGATGGTGAAGGAGCAGTTATAGGACTGATCAAGGGTATTTGGCTGGCAAAAGTCATGAATATAAAGGTGGATGCAGTTTGGAACGATCAAGAGGAAATTGGATTGGTGATGCAATGGAATTTACATAATATCCCTCTTATTAATTATAATATTTTAATATCCCTAAGAAGAGAGTTGGACAACTACTCACTTAACCCTATGTTTGTATTAAAAGCTAATAATAGCATAATAGGACACCTCAAGCATGTAGCCTTACATGCTATGAGCGCTAAACAGTATATAGTTAGGTCGGATATGTGTTGTATGGACTTTTAATTTCTAATATTTTGCTTTCCAGATATTAAAAAAAAAATAGAGAGAGATAAGTGTTTCTTTTTCTCTTTTAATAATCGGGTGAATCAACTTGAAATAATGATGTTTCTAACTGTAAATTAAGATAATTCTTTGAAAGTATTACGGTCAGCCTAGGTTAGCGCCAATCAGGCCAACCCGGCCTGGCCAGCCCAATCAAGGCCAATTAGGGCAAGTTTCGGCTGGGCTGAGCCAAGGTTGAACGTTTTAGGCCCTGAGTCAAGGTTAGGACAGGTTTGGGCTAAGCTAAGGGGATCTAGGATTGGGCTAGGGTTAAAAAAGCTCGGCCCAACCCTGCCTTAATTATACACCCTATATATATATATACACTTTATACTAGTAGTATTTGTACATTACATGCTCCATGTATATACTATATATCGACCATATACGTATGGAATAATATTTATACATATATCATATACTGATTATATACATGCATTATATGTTGTTGCTGTAATGGATAGGAGAGTCTGGTCCTTGACTGAATCGGGAAGGTTCATGGTCATGTCAATCTAGGAGAAATTAAGAGAAGGAAATCCTATTAAAGGTTGGGCTCGTTTGGTGTGGCTTAAAGGTTTACATCCTAGATTTTGTCTTTAGGTGAAGGTTAGTGCATGAATGCCTATCGATGGATGATAAGATTGTAAAACGGTCAATCCTTTTGACTTCGAGGTACTGCTTATGTTTTAAACATGGGGAATTGCTCAAGCATTTATTTTTGGAGTGTGATTTTTCTGTAAACATTTGGTCGATTGCAGTGATAATGTTTGATCAGAGATGGATTGGTTTCCCTTCCATTAAAGAGTTGTTCTCGTGGTGGAGGAGCAAGGTTGTGTTCATTGTAATAAGATGTGGCTCCCATTGGCAATTTGTTGGTTCCTTTTTCATCTTTGGGTAAAAATAAATAAGAAGTGTTTCGAAAATCAACACAGGACAGTGCCTTATGTTGTGAAGTCTGTATTGAGGGACCTAGGTGAGTTCTCTTCCTAGGATATTGAGACTGTCCACTGCAAAACCACAAGTTAGGTAGATGGTGGAGGTAACTTGGCATTGCCTGTTATTGGGCATTTGTAAGTTGAACATTAACATATGCTCTCTAGGTAATCCAAGTTGTATAGGAAGAGGTGGTGTTCTTTATAATGATCTTGGATATGATATGTGATGCTTTGCGTATTATAGGGGAGTAGGTACCAATTTTATGGCAGTGTGTATTTTTCATTTTTCTCCACTATGCTGCTATGACAAGTGTGAACAAGTAGTTGTGGATCGAGTGTGACTTCAAAATAGTGGTGAATTGCATTCAAAATCAGGAAATCCCATAGTGCTATTAGAAAAAATGGTGGCTTATTAAGAAATACACATTTTATGGGTTATCTCTCACTTTTACCGTGAAATAAACACAGTGGCATATAAATTGGTAAAGCATGCGGCTGCAACTCGAATCTCATCTTATTGGGATACGACTCCACCTTTTGTTATTTATGAGTTAACCTGAGATTATCAACAAAGACCTAGATTCTGATTTTATTTAATTTTTCCTTTTATTTTCTTATTTACTTTAGGTTGCTTTTCAACTGATGGCCGTGTCGAAGGTGGAATAGTGATTCAAAGTTTTTTTTTTCTAAGTTATGTAATGTCTCATTCTTCTGTTTCTAATGATATTCTTTACTAATCCTTAGAGAAAGAAAAACATACATTATATGCTCCATTTGTACATATCTTGAATAGTATAAATCTGCATGCATGTTGTGTTAGTATAACTTTATGTGCCATGCATAGTTAGTGTAATGTGATGTATATTATTATACAAACCCTAGAAATGGTATAAATAGAAGGAGACCGACCTTCGACCAAGCAGACTAGGTGTCTAACACCTTCACAACATATAATCTTGAACTTACCCAACCTCTTGACAAGAGGGAAAAAAAAAACCTTATCCATTAGTGTCATGCTCTCCCCTGAAAAGGAGAGACTAATTTGGGTTCTAGACCGTTAACTAGGTGGTAACTCTTAAGTGAACATGTATCCCTCTCTTTAGTCGATCAACTAATCGAGATCGCGAGAGGATGGAGGTATGAAATCCTTTGTACCCATATAGTCTAATAGGGACCCACATTGATAGTATAGGTCTTCCATTTCATTTTAGGGTGAGAGAGAAAACATAAATTGTCTAATGTAAAAAGATTGTTATGTTAGCAAATTACAATTTTCCTCTCATTTTAGGATTTTTTTTTTCTCTCTCCTGCTCATGGAATAAGTATCGGTATCAGATCGGTTATATTGGATCGATAACGGCTGAGACCGATCCTGAGATGGGTATCAGTATCGGATACCGATCCAGATCCGCCGATCCGACCTGATCCGTTAAAAAAATTATTTTTTTAAAACTTAAACTCGGACGGACAGAAGACACTGCACTCTAGGGTTCATCTTCGGCGGCTCGCTCTCATCTTCCTATCTCAGAGCTCTAGAAGCCTTTGTTTCGGTTGAAGAACCTCTCCACTTTCAGCAACCATGGGGAAGACACGTGGTATGGGAGCTAGTCGTAAGCTGAAGTCCCACTGTAGAAGGCAGAGATGGGCTGACAAATCATATAAAAAAGCTCACCTTGGCAATGAGTGGAAGAAGCCATTTGCTGGGTCTTCCCACGCCAAGGGCATTGTTCTTGAAAAGATTGGTATTAAGGCCAAGCAACCTAACTCTGCCATCAGAAAATGTGCTTGTGTTCAATTGATTAAGAATGGGAAGAAGATTGCAGCTTTTGTGCCCAGTGATGGTTGCTTAAACTACATTGAAGAGAATGATGAGGCGTTGATTGCAGGATTTGGACGCAAAGGCCATGCCGTCGGAGATATTCCTAGAGCCAGGTTCAAGGTTGTGAAGGTGACTAGTGTGCATCTTCTTGCCCTCTTCAAGGAGAAGAAGGAAAAGCCCATGTCTTAATTTAGCTGGGGAATTGTAGTACCACCTCTTTTAATGTTTGATTGAGGATAATGTAAGATTTCTTATTAGGTGGGCTAGCATAGTCAAAGATTTGTTTCCAAAACCGATTTAGTGGTGTTGACTAAAGATGGAGTAAGCAGAAAGAATCCAATATTATTGGTAAGTGATCTCTATGGAGATATTGAATTCTATTAGCACACCTTACTGGTATGAAATATTTATTACCATGTGTGGACCTAAGGTATTGTTTACTTAATGGGGAGGAAACCCTAATTTTATTGCAGGGTTGGTCCCTACCCTCACCCCTATATATAGTTATCACTGACCCATTAAGTGAAGCTAACAATCAAAAGCATAAGGGAAAGAGGGTAGACCAGACCAACATTGATCGTGTTGTACAAGGAGCATACAAGAAGACATTGAGGAGTTCTTATTCTTCAACCATGGATTCAGGTATGCCTAAAACATATATTTTATAGTGTTTGTCGTGCATACTTATCGATCTTCATGAATCGTTCCGTATATGTTTTCTATCATGCGTTACCTTCCTTATAAACAGTATTTCGAGTGGGGTTTCAATGACAACTTCTTTGAAACTACACTTTTCTTTTGCCGCATTAAATGGAGAGAAGCAGATATTTATTTAATGTTTATGATGCAAAGAGGGATCGATTTCGTTGTGATCAGTGCTGGTGGGGTGCGAGGATTGATGCTCTTTATTTTGTGGACTACATGACACTTTGTCCTAGCACCCCTAATTACCTTCCTACTTGCTTTCTCTGTGTGAAAATAAAACAGAACCAGGTTTATTATAAAGAGAAAATAAACTCCTTTTTGTGTAATCTTTCACTGTGAATTGAGTTCTTGAAGTTAGTGTTAACATAAGAAGGTTGATTTTTGTTTTCGTTTTTCCATTGAAAAACTGAAATGGGTACCTTGAAGGTAAAGGAAAAAAGGCATACTGGTTTCGTTAATTAAATCAAAATCGCTAGGTTCGGAAGAGAGAATAGAGAGAACGGATGAGGAGAGACTAGAGACCATGCCGGAGTTGCTTGATCCTGATGGAGGCCGGCCACCGGATAGATGTAAACAGCTGCTGCTCACTGATTTTTGGAAACCTGCTATCAACCATCGCCCCATGCCTGAGGGCGTAACCGATAGAGATGATGAGGTCTATCATTTGGAGGGCACAGAGGTGAGGGGAGAAAGACCTATCGGAGAGACTGAAGGTCGCAGATCATATGCTGCTGTGATGAAGAAAGTGCTGCCAGATGTGGAAGACCTTCCAGACCCCATTCGAGCAGGGCCTTTGACAAAGGTGGTGATACCTCAGGAGCCTATGAAGAAAAGCTTCAAACTTTTATGTTTGCCCTGATTGGAAGGGTAAATTTCAAGTACATTTCTCATGTTAACACAGGCTTCAAGAACTCAATTCACAGTGAATGATTACAAAAATAGAAGTTCATTTCTCTTTATAATAAACCTGGTTCTGTTTTATTCACACAGAGAAAGTAAGTAGGAAGGTAGCTAATTAAACTCTAACTACACTTACCCATGCCAATGAAGCCAAGCTTCAGCTGCACCAGTATTGTAGTCCACAGAATAAAGAGCATCAATCCTCGCAGACCACCAGTACAGAGAACAACGAAGTCGATCTCTTGTTGCATCATAAATATCAAAATACACATCTGCATCTCTCCATTGAAAGTGGCAAAAGAAAAGTGTACTTCCCCAAATGTTGTCATTGAAACGCCAGTCGAAATACTCATTATGGGGAAGGTAATGGACACCCAAATCATCATCCCTTGATTTGCAATGGATCGTCAGTACATAACCTTCACCCTGTGCTTACTTATAATACTAGAACGATTCATCTTGCTTCTTCTCTAGGCTAATTTGGTTGTGATTCACAAACACAGGTCTCCTCCTCCTCCTCAATATAATATATATATGTACTTCGCTTCCACAGTATATATATATATATATAGGGTGAAATGACCACCTCATCCCCTTTTTGGATGCATGTGTGCGTACTCTCATTGGCCTCAAGCTGGCCTAGGGTCACACAGCCTAACAACGATCCCCCTCTTGATAAGACTGCATTTATGAGGGTTACATGATAAGGAAAGTTGTTTAAACTCCCAAATCTGAACCGTCAATATGAGCAATAGATGAAAAGTCACACTCCAGTTACAACACATGTTACTTACCGAGAGAATGAAGGCAACACATGTTTAGAATAAGAAAAAAGTATCATCCCAACCTGCATGGCAAGTGTGCTAGGCACATGTCTGAAACAGGAAATTCCCCACCCTATGCACACATTCTCTCATTGGTCGTGTTGGTGCACATGTCACACAACCCGGCAATGATCCTTCAACCAATGGAATATTTCTCTTCGCCTTAAAGTGGAGCTAGAAGGCCAAATTTTTTTCTATATAAATGTTGTTCAGTGATAGTTGTTGGGGGTTCTAGAGACTAGAACACCAAAAGAATATACCCTCATAGTGATAGAACATGATAAATGAAAGTAATGGAACAACAAACATACCTATTGCATGAAGATCGGTCCTTTAAATGTCAGATGAAAAGTCCCTCATTAGCAACTGAGAGGAACTACACAGTGGAGTCCCTTCGCTAAGGTCATCTGCAGCTTTTCACCTTTGGAATTCTCTCTCATATGTATCAACTCTTGTGCGGGAGTTAATGCTTCCAATAATGAAAGGTAAGTGATGGCTACAGGGACTAATAGCCTCTATTTATAATAGAGCCCTAACCATAATCCATTTCCACAATGGATTAGGCTAGGAATATCCCACTTGGAGTGGGCCAAAATAGCCTGGCCCAATAGACAATTATGTATTAGTTAAGCCCACAAGCCAACAATCTCCCACCTAGGCTACAATGATACATATATCTCTTTACTGGTATTGGCTATAATCCCCAAAACGAAAATACCACTAAAATATCTTTGATATAGTTAAAAAACCTATTATATCGAACAATAATATAAAATGTGCCTCAATTTATGGCTAACAACTATCCATCATTACAAATATGACTGGGTAATATCTCCTCTACTCCATAGACCAAGGAATGAGGCATTGCCCAAGTTGGTGTCTGTATCGAAGTTTGGTATGCCCATAAGACAATTTATTAGCCCAGTTTTTCTGAGTTTTTGTCATCTTTTGGAGGAACACCTTAATGTTCTAGTTGGCTGCCACTACCACCCCCATTGGGTATGTGGTCAGCAAGTGGTGGATCTATGCCTCTTGATGCCAAGCTTTATGCAAATCTTATCGGTTCTATCCTAGAATTGAGAACCTTGGTCTGATATTAGTTCTTGTGACACCCTGTAATGGCAGATGATATTTTCTTGGATAAACTTTACCACCTTAGTTGCATAAGAATTAAGTATGATTGTGCTCCTACCCATTTGATGAAATAATCAATTGTTACCAAGATGAATTCGTGGCCACTGAAAGCTTTGGGGTTAATTTACCCTATAACCTTAATGCCCCAAATGGAGAAGGGCCAATCAGTGATTTCAAGCATACCAATTCATAATTTCGGGATTTATTGGTGGCCAGGAAGCTCAATAAAATTAGTAGAAAAGTGGATGCGAAACTTCATATGGTCTGGTGACATGGAGACAGGGAAGAAGATAGTGGTGAAGTGGGATGAGGTATGTAAACCTACCAGGGAAGGCGGTCTTGGCATTAGGAGGTTGCGAGATGTTAATTTTGCATGCCTGTGCAACTTAGCATGGCAAATCAAAAATGGAAATTCTCTAATGAGTGTTTTCTTTCGTGCCCGTTTTCTGAAGATTGATGGTTCGCTGAAAACTACCTACCTTTCCTCTTCGATATGGCCTGGTCTTAAAAAGGTGTGGCGGTGGGTTCAGTCTCATGAGCAATGGACTGTTGGGAATGGTCAGAGGATAAATTTTTGGAAAGATAGCTGGCTGGGAAAGAAGTCTATTGAGGAGATGTATGGTTTGCAGTTAGATATCTTTGATTCGATGCAGGCAAAGGTTTCTGATTTCATTTGCCAAGATGAGTGGAATTTTCCCCAGGTGAGCTCTGAATTTTTTCAAAATATCTTTGATCAGGCCAAGGATATCATAATTTCAGATCTGGATGATATTTGTCATTGGGAATTAAATTCATCTGGAGTTTTTACAATAAAATCGGCTTGGGAAAAAGTAAGAAGGGAATCGCCAAAGGTGGGGTGGTATTCATTGATTTGGAATTCTCATCTTCAGCCTCGCCAATCGGTGTTTGGATGGAGAATGTTGAAAAATAAGCTCGCTACTGATGATAATGTGAAAAAGAGAGGGGTTCCATTGCCATCTCAGTGCACTCTCTGTGGCATAGCGGAAGAGTCAATAAATCATACCATGTATGAATGCTCTTTTGCAGTTTTCATGTGGCAGAAATTTTGTTGTTGTTTTGGGTTTAGGTGGCTTGGATTTGAAGGAGTTGAAAGTTTGATAGCTTGGTGGAAAGATCAGGCCAAGAAGACCATCTTTAAAGGGGTGTGGCTGAAGGGTTTTGTTTTAATCCCTTACTTTACTTGGTTGGAGAGGAATGGAAGAAAATTCGAAGGAATCTCAAAATCAAAAGAGCATTGTTTTGGACAAGTGAAGAGAGAAATTAGCTGCCAAGAGCTGGTTCATTCAGGGGCAGCCATCTCAATTTCGGATCTTGTCACTGCAAGAAGATTGGGTATTTCAGGGGTGCGGAGAAGGCCTCGGGAAATCTTCAATATTTTCTGGTGCCCTCCTAATCCAGGTTGGATAAAAATCAATTCGGATGGTTGCTCTATTGGTAATCCAGGGAAGTCTGGAGCAGGGGGAATCCTTCGCAATGAAAAGGCAGAGGTAGTGGCAAATTTCAGAAAATTTCTAGGAACTCGCACAAATTTTGAGGCTGAATTTTTAGCGCTTATGATAGGGATTGAATTAGCTAAGCAGCATAATGTGAAACGACTCTGGATAGAATGTGATTCAGTTGCAGTTGTGACTATTTTTCAGAAGAGGCAAAGTCCATGGATAGCTCGGCAAAGATGGATAAATTGTATTTCTTATTTGGAGGATGTGGAATGGAAAATAACGCATTGCTATAGGGAAGCAAATTCAGTGGCGGATTTTTTGTCAAAGTCAGCTGCTCGTTTTGAAGTGTCAGAGCCGATTTCAATTTGGCCAACTCTAGTTCAAATGGAATTAGACATGGATGCATCGGGTCGGCCTAGGTTCAGATTCACCTAGGAATTTCTTTTCTTTCCAGATTTTTTGTTTTTGGTGGAGTTGGGTAGTTGCGTAATTCTGCTGATGGCAATGCCGAAGGTGGAGTTTCTGCTTCTCCCTCTCTTCTTAGTGTGAGTGTTGGGAATTTCTCCCTTCCTCATCTGATGTACTATATTTCTTTTTTCTTCTTTTTCATTTTAATATACATGACTTTTTAGCGAAAAAAAAAAAAATCTTCCAGCAAATATATCTATCAGAGAACCTTTTGGAGTAGGATATTTCATCCCTTCTCTAATCAAAACAACTATCAATGCATCATCCATTTTTTACGTTGGCTTTTTAAGCCAATAGAATCAAGCATATATTGGTCCCCATAATCTCATGGGTCCATCCATGTTACAATCAAAATATCCCTTCGGTTTCCAAACCCTTTTGGGTGTGTGAGGTCTAAATGGTGTGTATGCCCTTTGTGAATCATATATTTCATAATGTGCTGGTGGCCTGTAAGATTTAAAATCTCTTTGAGTCTTATATGGTCTATAATGTGGATAAGACATTTGATGTGTTTGTGGCCAATAGGAAGTATGTGGTCTAAAATCCCTTTGAGATTTGAAATTCCTTTGAGGTCTATCATGCCTTTTGGAGGGAGTGTAATAATACGCATAATGGATGTTATTCCTTTTTGGAACTTGCCTTTGGTCATAATGGGGATTTCTTCTCTTTGGAGAAACTACATTTTCTTTTTCTTTCCCTTGAGGTGAGGTTCCACCATCATAACCAAGTCCTTCTTTGTCTTGGGGACTTTTGCATTGGGATTCTAATAATGTATCCAAAGTCTTTTGACCTTTAGTAAATGTATGAAATATGGTAGTTAACTTTGAGTTATCCTCCTCAAGTTCATACATTTTAGATGTCAAGGATTCTATCCTCTTGTTGAGGGAAAGAACCTTCTTTTCCCAATTAGACTTTTCAGTCTCAAGTTTCAAGCTTTCTTCATATAAAGCTTCAAAATCTTGCAGAAGATCATCATCATTAGATTCATTATTTGAAGTATCTAAATAATGAGATTGAGAACTTACCTCTTGTTCTTTGTCTACATGAGCCATTAAGGCAAGGTTTGTGGCTTCATCAGAGTCACTTTCATCTTCATCCGATGAGACTTCCTCATCATTTTCTTCTTCACTTTCTTCATCCAATTCTTTGGATGCTTTGAAAGCAATGAATTTGGGATGTGCTCTTTTGAATTCTTCATAGAGATCATTTTCATGGGTAAAAAGTGAACCCATTAATTCATATAGACTTATCTCGTTCAAGTCTCGGGCTTCATTGATAGCAATCGTCTTTGGTTTCCACTTGGTAGATAGTGATCTAAGAATTTTCTTGGCTATCTCAGAGTTGGTGTAAGTCTTACCAAGTCCTTTCAAGGAATTTACAATATTAATAAATCTAGTAAACATGTCAGAAATATTTTCATATTCATGCATTCGAAATAATTCATATTCTTGTATAAGCATGTCTACTTTTCTTTCTCTTAGCTCTGTAGTACCTTCATGTGTTCCTACAAGTGTGTCCTAAATTTCTTTTGCACTTTCATACATACTTACTCTGTTGAATTCTTCCTCATTTAAAGCAAATTGGTTGTAGGTGAGAGCCCTGAAATTGTATTGAAGAAGTACTAGATCATCGGCTGTCAATTCTGATTCATCCTTTGGCACCGTCTTTCCATTAATAATTTTGGTGATGACATATGGTCCTCTTTCTATAGTTCTCCAAATAAGAAAATTATATCCACAAATAAAATTCTTAAATCTACATTTCCAGAAGGAGAAGTTTTCTCCATTGAAGTATAGAGGCCTAGATGCATCCATTCCTTCAGGTGGTCGATTAAATGTAATCATGATCTTTGACTCACTTTAAGACAACTTAGTCTTATATATTAAGCTCCCGCTCTGATACCAATTGAAATAACCTAAAGGGGGGGTGAATATTTATACTAGTGGAAATTAACTCTTTTCGATGTATAGGTCCCAAGTGTGATTGCAAGTTAAAATAATGCGGAGAGAATAAAACAAGTACAATCACACAACACAAGATTTATAGTGGTTCGACTCAATCTGAGTCTAGTCCACTCCCTACAAGAATCATCTTGTAAGGTATTCCACTAGTTCTCCCTTTCAGTACGATAGGTAGGGAAGAAAACCTTTACAATCTTTTTCACAGATAAGAGTATCCTTACAAATCTCCTTTACAGGCAGAGAGGCACCTTTACAATCTCCTTTGCAGATAGAGATGCACCTTACAATCTCCTTTAAGGTAGAGAGTCACCTTACACTCTTTTAAGGATAAGAGGATCCTTACAATTTCTTAAGGATGAGAGGGTCCTTACACAAGCCTAAGTACAGTCTAGACTTAATGTAAAATAGAAAATGGAGAAGTGGAATAAAAGAGAATTACCTCCGGTGTGGTGCAAATGAAATATCCAATGATGATAGAATGAATGCACCTTTTGAAGTCTTCTTTATGTTTATAATGTAAATGCCAAGATGTAGATGAAGACTTGTAGATGGTCTTGAGTTCCTCTTGAATGTAAAATGAAGAACTTGAACTCAAAAGATGGTGTAGACCAATTCTCACTTCTAATGCTCAAATAATGCTTCTCTAAAGTTGGGATTTATTTGTTAATTGATGAGTAGTATAAGAGGTATTTATAGGTGAGATTAGTGAAGCATTTTAGGTAGGAAATCAGGCTCTAACGGACGTATTTTGGGACCACCGGTCAACCGCCATCGGTAGCCGATCGCCACCAAGAGCCGTTGAGGCAAAATATAGCCATTGGGGCACTTCCAGGCAGTCACCGATCGATCGAGACTTTCTACCGATCAACCGCCTATGGTCTCGGACAGTTTCGGTCGACCGGGGCTTTCAGTCCGTCGACCTCTAACCTGACAGACTGTTTTGACAGAATGCTGTTATACTGACCAGTCATCAGTGTTTTGATCATAACTTTTCAGTCCAATTTCAGATTTATCTGAGATCAGTTGTGTTGGAATCACAACTCAATTTCCTACAACTTATATGGAGGTTTTATCTCTTGATACTGATTTAAGATTACCTAAAATACCCTTGAGTTAGATTAATGTGTTTTTCACAGAATTTCACTAGAACACATTTTTCCTAATATGTTCCTCACCACTTAGAGACTTTTCATACTTGGTCAATGTATGCTCTATGGTCATTCTAGTATGATGCAATGCACATGCATGTGGTGAGTGCATATATATATATATATATATATATGTGGAAGTTACAAATTATATTAAAAATGACCAATCTATCCTAGTGGTCTTCTTCTTCACTTGAACCTTCCACTCTTTGGCACTTTATCTTCTTTTCTTCTTGTTTGCACTTCCATGTCTTTAAGCTTCATGTCTTGACATCTTGAAGCTTAAATTCTTATGATATCTTCTTCAAGCATTGATGCCAACTTGTTGATACTCTTCATTTCTTCCTTTCATTCACCAAATTCGATCTTTGATATGAAGTCTCTACAAAACAATACTTAAAGGAAAATTGTGACATATCTTCATATGTTTGTTATCATCAAAACCAACTATAGGAGTGTGGGCATATCCCTAACACGATTAGCCAATACCTTTCCCCCTAATGGCAAGGGGTTGTAGCACCTAAGTCTTTTAGCCTAGCCCAATGCAATCTGCTTTATAAGTACATCACATCATAATAGAAATGTGGTAATGGTTGGAGGGTAAGATTATTATCACACAAGCCTAACTTCAAAACTAAGTCCAGATGGGGACTTAGTGCTACTGCAACATAGGTGGTATCCTTGGTCCCAGAATGTGCCATCGGTCACCCAATGATAAAAGCTAGTTGCGAGTCAAAAGCATACTAGTCCCTACATATATACTTGGGTAACCGGTAAGCCCCTATTAGTACCCCTATAAATCATAACACCGGAATTACCATCAGCCACGAAGGGTTTGTCTCAACACTGGAAATAACCTCGTCACGTCAGACGAGTGGGATTACTCAATACCTTTCCCCCTACTGGAAAGGGGTTGTAGCACCCACAAGGATTAAAGTATCAGTATCGGTCACCGTATCGGTTGGTCAAAATTAAGATACGTATCGGAGGGGATCGTATTGTATTGGAGATACGCTAAAAATACTCACATAAATGGATGGGAAATACTTTTTTATACACTTTTGCATAAAAAATTTTTTTAAAAAAAAAGCTATTGATAACATCTATTATACATAAACACTAAATTGAGGGGTATCGAACTAAGAATTCAAGGTTTGCAGTTGTCCCATAAATGTAAAATCCTTGTTTTCAACCTTGATTTTCACTTTAGTTAGAGAAAAATATGGTTGGCAGCAACTTTGGAACAAAAACCCCTAAAAAAATCGTGTTTTTCTGAAAAATGACCCAATTTGGCCATTATATGACTGTAGCGCACTCTATCGGTACGTATCGGTGCATATCAGTGTGTATCGTATCGTATCGGTGGTGTATCAGTATGTATCGTAGGATACGTATCGATACAAAAGGGTTTTAAAAATTTCATGTATCGTATCGGTAAGGGTCGATACGGTACAATATATACAGACACTTAAAACCTTGAGCACCCGGGTCTGTTATCCTAACCATATCATACTATATAGGGTGCTCAATTATCAATCATCAATAATCCATACACGAAAGCACGGTGGGAAACCACCTCGGCCACCCCTTGCCCCACAACATTCACATACATCCATTCTTAATGAGATAATGTTGAACCATTAACCCACCCACCCGCCCACCCACCCACACACACAAAACATATACTTCAACTTAAAGAATTTACATGTACTATAGATTTAAGCAAACAACATGATAATGCATAAATAAATTAAAAGTAAACACTCTATAAAATAACACACAACACCCACTCACCTCTGATCTCCACGAGCAGTATACTATCGATGACCTCACGTCACGTTAGCCTCATCTCTTGACGGTTCCATTCATTAGAAACAAAAATGGATTTTAGGTCAAAGCTATGTATGCTTCTAATTCCCTTTTATGGTGTTGATTACACCCCCACCACATGGTTTGTGTTGAGATGACGTAATTATTTTTATTTTTACCTTGGTTAAGTTTTATTATTTACTATTTACCGTAGTAAGTCTTGTAGATAGGGACGCTTAGTCAATGTTACCCTATTTCCCTTATTTGATTTATTATAATCTTCTTATAAATAAGAAAGACCTCTGTTATTACTGATAAGTCAAATCATTATCTAAATCTCTAATTCTCAACTTGGTAGCAGAGCCAAAAACCCTTAAAAATTCTTTTTCCTTTTTGTGGTTTTCTTCTCCGCCCCTAGAGGCCCTCGCCTCCTAGTCTAGCATGGTAGACTAATCCCCGTTCCATGCAAACCTAACCTTAACTCACTGCGCCTTCCCACGGCGCATGCATCCATTGCCACTGTGATTCCTTGCACCTTGTTATTGCCTATGCCTCCTTGCACGCCCCGCTGCTGTCTGAGCCTCATTGTCTTCGCTACTCTCATCATTGCTATCGCCTACCACCGCTTGCTTTTGCTACCTGATACTGCCTATTGTTGTTGCTTCCTATTGTCGCCGCCTCTCACTACTGCTGCCACCGCTGTCGCTGCTGCTACCGCTGCCATCGCCTGCCTACTTTGCCCTTGCTACCTGCACCTACTTGCTGCTGCTGCTGCCGCTGCCGCTGCCGCTGCCGCTGCCGCTGCCTTCCTACCTACTTTTGCTTTTGCCTGCACCTTTTCCTACACCTGCTTGTGCCTGTGCCCGTTGCTGCCGTGCTCTCTTTCCTCGTGTTCTCTCCTTTAAGTTATGACTACTGTAAGTAATGATGCCAAGGATGTTGTGGTACTTACTGAGGCCCCTGATGGACGCTGTTCAAGTACTCAGACCATTCGTCATCCTAGACCCATTAAACTTAATGGTTAGAACTACCTCACGTGGTCTTGTGCCTGTCTTCTTACTATTCGTGGGAACAACTTCTCTGGTTTTCTCACTGGAGACACTCCTCAACCGACTGATCCTGCCACCGCTAACATCTGGTTAGCCAATGATTCCATTATTATGTCCTTTTTGATAAATTCTATGGACCCTGCTATTAGTCCAAGCTTTGTCTTGTTCAACTTTGCTAAGGATCTCTGGGATGCAGTGAAGCAAACCTATTCTCAGGGAAGGAATTATTCCCACATCTATGAGATTCTCCATATTGTTTGTTCCACCACTCAGAAAGGGTTATCTCTCTCTGCCTATTACTCCACCTTATTCGGCCTCTGGCAATAGCTGGATTTCTATCATCTAGTTTCTATGGCCTGCCCTATTGATGCTGGTGCACTTCAGACGGAGCCTGAAATGGAATGGGTATACAACTTTCTGACAGGTCTCAACCCTAAATATGATCAAATTAGGGTACAGATATTGGGTCATGAGACTTTTCTGACTCTTCTCCAGGCATACAACATGGTTTTCTCTAAGGATCATCGTTGCTCTGTTATGCTACCCTCTACAGTTCCTGTTCGGTCTACTCTATTGGCTACTCCAGCTGCAGAAACCCCGTCTAAGGGTTCTATCCCACCTTAGGAAACTATTCAATGTGATTATTGTGGTCGCCCTCGCCATACCAAGGAA
Organism: Macadamia integrifolia; assembly: GCF_013358625.1. Lineage (NCBI taxonomy): Eukaryota > Viridiplantae > Streptophyta > Magnoliopsida > Proteales > Proteaceae > Macadamia > Macadamia integrifolia. The sequence continues at coordinate 210,388 of NW_024868061.1, forward strand.
ACATGCTGGAAGCATCACGGTAGTCCCAAGGGTGGGCGTAATAGCAAAATTGGAAAACAAGGCTCCCAAGCTCATTTGTTTGAGTCTGTTGACAGTGCCTCCACTACTGCACCGTTCTTTCCGGATCAAATGGCTACCCTCAAACAACTAAAGACACAGTTAGGCACTTCTCTTGCTCCTTCTGTGTCCAACCTTGCTCAAACAATAGGTTTTGTTGTTTCTCCATCTCATTCTCCTTTATGGTTACTTGATTCGGGTGCTACTGATCACCTGAAAAGTAGCTCTGAGGTCTTCTATACATATATTCCTTGTTCTGGTCAGGATAAGATACATATTGCTGATGGTTCCTTGTTCCCCATTTCTAGTAAAGGTTCTGTTTCCTATACCTCTTCAATTTCTCTTCCATCTGTATTGCATGTCCCTAAATTATATGCTAACCTTGTTTCTATCTACGCTTAGCTAAGGAGTTGAATTGTTCTGTTCACTTTCTTTCTACCCACTGCTTTTTTTAGGATCTGATGACGGGTGCAAGATTGGGTATGGTCAGGTTCGTGATGGGCTCTACTAGGATTCTCCACTAGCTTTGCCTCATCTTATGGTAGTGCATACTCTCCGTTTTGACAGCTCTCTCTCTCAACTCCACTAGTGGCACCATCATCTGGGACATCCTTCTTTTGATATTTTACGTTGCATGCTTCCTACTTTAGTTAAACATTGTGGTTCGGAATAATTTAAGTGTGATGTATATGAGTCTGCTAAACATATACGCACCACTTACTTTCCTGCTGAAAATAAAAGTGATATTCCTTTTTCTATTATTCATTCATATTTATGGGGTCCTTCTCGGACAATTGATAGGAATGGATTTCATTGGTTTATTACTTTTATTGATAATTGTACTCGACTGACATGGGTATATATGTTGCATAATAAGTCTGATGCCTTCTCTTGTTTTAAATATTTCCATGCTATGCTTCGTACCCAGTTTGATGGCACCGTATAAGTCCTTCGTAGTGACAATGTCATTGAGTTTATAGATGGGGCATTTCAGGAATACCTTAATTCTCAAGGAATTCTCTCCCAAACTTCTTGTGTTCGGACCCCTAAATTAAATGGGATTCTAGAGCGCAAGAATTGTCGTCTCCTTGACATTGCTCGGGCTCTAATGTTTGCTACAGGGATTTCTAAATATCTCTGGGGCGATGCTGTTCTTACTGCTGCCGACCTTATTAACCGGGTGCTCTCTAGTGTACTGAATTATAAGCCCCTTATTTCTTTTCTACCTGATCCTACAATTGTTTCTAGTCTTCCTCCTTGGGCATTTGGGTGTGTTTGTTTTGCCCATAATTCCTCTCCTTCAAGGTCCAAGCTTGATCCTTGGGCTTTAAAGTGTTATCCTTCCTACTCGCTGCTTGTATGTCACCATGGATGTCACTTTTCATGAGTCTGAGGTGTATTTCATGTCACCTCCTCAAGGGGAGAGTCTTGAGGAAGAGCTCCTTTTATTATTGATACGTCTCCTATTCAGGGTATGCCTCCCGCTCAGGGGGAGCCACCATATCAGCCCCTAGATCATCCTGTAAGAGATATGATCACTTATACTTTAAGGTCTAAGGAGCAAGACACCACTAGTACTAACACTGATCGCTTAGTCAGTGTTACCCTACTTCCCATACCCTTCTGAAGCACCTCCATCGGATCCTCCAGTATCAGGTAACACTTCTCCCATACTTGATATTATACATGTTACTTCTTTAGAGCCTCCCATACTTGATATTATATATTTTGCTCCTACAATGGACGATCTCCCTATCTTTATTAGAAAGGGGGTTCGTTCTTGTACACCCCATCTCCAATTTTGTTTTCTATGCTTCTTTATCTCCCTCCTATAGGGCCTTTGTTTCTTTGTTGTCTTTTGTGTCTGCTCCACAGGGTTGGAAGGAAGCAATAAATGATCCGAAGTGGAAAGCTACAATAGTGGAGGAAATGCTGACATTGAATAAAAATGGTACTTGGGAACTTGTTTTTCTTCAAGGAAAGAAATTAGTTGGGTGCAAGTGTGTGTTAATGGTCAAGCAGAAGGCTGATGGGACAGTTGAGTGGTAAAAAACACGCTTGGTGGCTAAGGGCTTTACCTAAACCTATGAGATTGATTACTAGGAAACCTTTGCCCCAGTTGCAAAAATGAACTCTATTAGGGCATTACTATCTGTTGCTGCAAATCTGGGATGGAATCTTCAACAACTGGATGTCAAGAATGCGCTCTTGAATGGAGATCTTGAAGAGGAAATTTATATGGATGTTCCTCCTGGCTTTGCCACTCCTTCCAGTGTCAGACGTGTCTACAAGTTGAAGAAGTCGTTGCACGGCCTCAAGCAGTCTCCTAAGGCATGATTTAGCCAGTTCATGAAAGTTATGATAAGCTTTGGACATAGACAGAGTCAAGCTGATAACACCTTGTTCGCAAAGACGAAAGGTAACCAGGTCACTGCTCTGATTTTCTACATTGACGATATTGTGATTACTGGTAACAATGATGAGGAGGTCTTCAACCTTAAGGCCTTACTAGCAGCAGAATTTAAGACTAAGGACCTAGGACCCCTTCGGTATTTCCTTGGGATCGAAGTGGCTAGATCTAACAATGATATCTTCATTTCCCTAAGGAAGTATGTTTTGGATCTCCTTAGTGAAACATGTATGCTTGGGTGCAAGCCTACATATGCCCCTATGGAGGTCAATTATCAATTAAGAAGTGCAATAGGTGACTCTGTTGATAAAGAACAGTACCAGAGACTTGTTGGCCGTTTGATCTACCTATCCCACACCAGACCTGATATTGCTTGTGTTGTGGGTATAGTAAGCTGTTTTCTTCATGATCCCAGGACACCTCACCTTGACGTTGTGTACCAGATCCTACGGTACTTGAAATTTGCTCCTGGAAAGGGTATTTTGTATTTTAATTAGGGGCACTTAAAAGATTGAGAACTTTACTGAGGTTGACAAGGCTGGATCTATTAATGATCGGGATCTACCTCTAGGTATTGTACTTTCCTTGGAGGGAACCTTGTTACTTGGTGTAGCAAGAAACAATCTGTGGTATCTCGGTCTAGTGCTAAAGCTGAGTATCGCACAATGTCCCCAGGGATTTGTGAACTGGTTTAGCTTAAGAGCCTACTGAGTGATCTCTGAGTTAATGTTGAAGGTCCTATGTGTCTGTATTATGATAACTAGGCAGCCATCAGCATCGCTCGCAACCTTGTTCAACATAATAGGACCAAGCATATTGGATTGATAGACGCTTCATCAAAGAGAAGCTTGATCAAGGAATTGTTTGCATTCCCTTTGTTAGTACTGTAAATTAGTTAGCTGATGTGTTTACCAAGGCTATTCACTGTAAGGCATTTCATCCTCTCGTCTCCAAGTTGGGCATGTATGATATATTTGAACCAACTTGAGGGGATGTGTTGAGATGACCGTAGTTAGTTTTATTCTTACCTTGGTTAAGTTTTATTATTTACTATTTACCGTAGTAAGTCTTGTAGGTAGGGACTTTTAGTCAGCGTTATCCTACTTCCCTTATTTGATTTATTGTAATATTCTTATAAATAAGAAAGACCTCTGTTATTACTGATAAGTCAAATCATTCTCTAAATCTCTGATTCTCAACTGTTTGTCTATGCTAGGTAGGTTGCACATGTTAAGGTTAGTATTCTAGGTTAGATTTCATGCATGCAACATATGTACACATTAATCATCTTTGGAATGATGTAATTAGTCGCATAGGTTACATAGATTTTAGAGGATTGGTTATTTTCCCTAATTTAGGGTTTTGGGTTACTCAATTTGTGGAGAATTGGTTAGGGTTTGCATACATTGGGTCTCTAAACCCAAATGTAATCACCTACAACCACTATTATAGGTATCTTACATCAATTCCCTAAATTTTTAGTTGAGTTTGGGTGGTAGATCATAGGGGTTTTGGTTATATTTCCCAATTTCGGGCTTAGGTTACCCAAATTTTTGGTAATTTTGGTTAGGGTTCCATGTAGTGGTCTCCAATTTCACCTATGATCATCCCAATCCCCTATTCTAGGTGTATTACATCATTTTCCCTACTTATAATTAGGTTAGGGTGGTAGATCATAAAGGATTTGGTCAAATTCCCAATTATTGGGTTTGGATTGTCTAATTTAGGGATTCAAGTTGGGGTTTTCATGTGGGAGGTCTCCATGCTCATATGTGAGTAGTTCAATTATCTAGATTAGGTCTCCTACACCAAATCCCCAACTTAATTTGTAACTCAAGTAGATTGGAGATGGGGATTTTGGTAGGGTTCCCAATTAGCTTGCGTGGAGAATGGGGTAAGAGAGAGAGAGAGAGAGAGAGAGAGAGCAAGTATACAATAGAGGTAGAGGAAGAGAGTTTAACTCACCTTAATGTGTAGGTGATCTCCTCCCTTGCTCCAACCTCCTCCTTCTCCCTTGCTTCCAACCTTCTTCTCTTGCCTTTGCAAATGGTGTTTGTGGAACAAATGAGCTAATAGCTCTTTATATAGAAGCTTAAGTTCACTGAGACTTGTTTGGGGAAATAATCGGTTTTGCTAGTAACTCTTTATATAGAAAAGAAGTTTATTGAGACTTGTTTGGGAAATAAATGGGTTTTGCTTATAATTCTTTATATGGTAACTTAAGTTCACTGAGGCCTGTTCAGGAAATAAATAGGTTTTCTTCCATTATTGGGTTAATTCCCTAATTTGTACTAGTGGGCCCACCTTCGGATGATCTAACCTATTAATCAACCAATTTGTAAGTTCTACCATCTATTGGAGGTGGTCTGAGGTGCACGGGTGCGTGGGCCCGGGCCCCATGGCCAAATAACTATTTTGTCACATCACTCCTACCGGTGTGGGTCAATTATGCCCAACATTGTTGGGACAACTTCATCTTGCTGCACTGAGGGTTTCTAGGGCATGTATAAGCATGTGGGCCCGATCTCAATGTAATTTATTACTCGGTTCAGGTGAATCCCCTTAAAAGCAGAAGACTTGCACTGACTTATTTGGTGGCTTGAAACCCTTCCAATTCTTAAGACATAAGTAGGACTGGCATGTGGGATCATTCTTCCCCCTTCGGTAGAAAACTACTGCTACCCAATAATCATTGGTACTGGTATCCTCCGGTGGTTCATCTGCAGTAATTTACAGGTTAGTTGGGGCTCCGGTATACCATAAGTGAATATATAACTTTGATATGCAGATATGCAGAGAGGACTGAATATAAGGGTTAAAAATCAAACTCGAGTCGTCTATTCTAGTTGAGTAATTGACCTGCAATGTTTGGAAGAACTCTGATAACACAACAGAGATTTACAGTGCTATTAGGATTTAGGAAAACCAGGTAAGAGAATTAGAACTGAAATATTGACCAGAAATTCTTAAGAAACAGAACCAGAACTTCAGAGAGAATATGATCAGAAACTAGTATGTGAAACTTGAAACAATTCAGATAAACTAGTATGTCCAAAAAAGTGTCGGTATCTGCTGGTGCCAAGAAATGAATCCCCATCATTCTCCCATGCCTTGGGATTTTTCTTTGATGCAGTCTTCAGGGGCTTACAATACATTATCTCTCTTTCAGTCATAGTTGTCATGGCCAAGGATTAAAGTATCGGTATTGGTCGCCGTATTGGTCGGCCAAAATTAAGATACGTATCGGAGGGTATCATATCGTATAGGAGATACGCTAAAGATACGCACATAAATGGATAGTGAACACATTTTTATATGCTTTTGCATAAAAAAAAAAAGTTAAAAAAAGCTATATATAACATGTAGAATGCATAAACACTAAAATAGAGGGTATCGCACTGATAAACAAGTATATTGAGTTGAAAATGTTCAAAATGATGAGGTTTCTTACATTTTTTTTGTTCTTATTGCCATTGCCACTATGATGAGTGCAATGAAGAGTGTCGTGGTGGTTTAAATCCTTAGCTATGACCTTCTTCTTGAACATAAGACCAATTGCCCTCACTGCCATCTCCTACTCAGTAGGAAATGGTCATTACACCTCCCTCTGGAATGACCCCTGGCATCCTACTGGCATTCTTTCTTAGCATTTGATCTGGGTACTCTTCTGGTCTCCCCTCTAATTCCTCGGTCTCCTCAATCTTATCTCCCATCGGATGGTCCCCTCCCTCCTGTCCCCCTCCTCTGGAGGACCTCTAGTCCTCCCTTCCCCCTCTCCCCATTGGGCATCGTGGAAGAGAAGATAAATGCTTCTGGACCCCCTTTTCCAATGGGATTTTCACCTCCGCCTCAGCTTGGTCCCATATTCGCGAATCTTCCCCCAAGGTTCCCTGGTATAAGGTTGTTTGGTTCAAGCCCCATATTCCCCGCCATAGTTTCACCCTTTGGCGTTGTCTGAACAACTGTCTTCCCACTCAATCCTTCCTTATTCACCGCCACATTCTAGCTACCCCTTCCTGCTGCCTCTGCCCTTCCGAGATGGAGGATATCCCCCACCTTTTCTTCTCTTGCCCCTTCTCCTCCCGGGTGTGGAAGAAGGTCCTCTCCCACTGCTGGCCGACCAGAAGGCCTATTCTCCCCTTTGAAAGGGAATGGAACTTGGTAGACATGACCTTCTCGGGTCTTTCCATTTGTGACTCCATCGACAAGGTGGCTTTTTGTGCTACTATCAACCACCTCTGGATGGAACGCAACATCCTTAGATGGACCACCAAATCTTACTCCGCGGACCAGATTTGGAAAACTATCTATTTTGATGTTACTTCCAAAGCCCATTCTCTTACTGGCCTTCTCTCCCATCCTATCCCTAGCTCCCCGAAGAACCCCCTCATCATATCCTCTTGGAACCTGCAGGCTAATATCTTCCAACCTTCCTGAGGGCGCTAGTTCT
>NW_024868062.1:0-7331 GCF_013358625.1 Macadamia integrifolia
TTTTTTTTTTTTTTTTTAATTAGTGCTCTAACTTAAAAATCTTATATCAAATATTTCTCGACCACCATTTGCTCATGGTATCAAATATAAAAGTATGAAGATAAATTGTGTAGGAGTAGGTGGCCATTGGCCCTATTAGTGCCCTGTAAGCTGGCCGGCGCTCAATAGGATAGAGTAGCTATATATATAAAAACATGAAGATAAAATTATCTAACAACCATTGGGAATTGACTCATTTAAAGAAAAAGACTCTATATAGTCAGTCTCATTTTAAAAATAAAAAAGACTTTGTCCTCTATTTGCAAAATAACAAATTAAGCGGAGACTTTATTGAAATGATGCTTTAATTTTTTTACCAAACTTGGACACCATTCTAAAGAGGACCAATCGCCAATTTCTTAAGTGTTCTCTCAATCGTTGTTTAAGTAAGCTAAATCGGTCTTCATGGATTTAAGTTCCAATTGATTGGACTAGGTCAGAATCAGTCAAAATCAATCAGACAAACTTGAACCTTACAATTCTTTTTTATTTTTTTATTTTTTATTTAAGGAAATCAAAAAATCAAATCTAGCCGATTCCAATGCCGATTTTTCAAACCATGATCTCAAGATAAAGCCCACATACTTGGAGAAAAATTCTTAATGAAATGATCGCACATTCTCACATTCAATTCATCAAGCACACTTCTACCAAAAAAAAAATTTCATCATGCACCTACTCCCAAATGAGGCCAAGCTAGCCTTTGTTGGAAAAAACTTTCTTTTATATGACTACGTGTCAAACAAGCACATGTTGTATAAAGTCAAGCAATTGCATTTCTCCACCGTGTAGTACCTACAGCTTTGGTGCATGAAAAGAAAGAGATTCTACTAGTAAATCTCCCTGGTCTATCTTTATTACGATTTTGAATTGAAGAAAAGCTTTGCCCAATCAGAAATGTGTTGCAGTATGGATATTATATGGGTTGTCCCTGGTGAACGTAGCAAGAAATTTTGTTAGAATTGGTAACATCATAAAATATTTGCTGTTAGTTTTAAACAGACAAAGACAGTATTACCCTTTCGTGGAGACTGGTTTTTTTATGTTCAACTGAACAGATGTGGGAGGTCTCTGCTAAACAAATCAGAAGGAAACCCTTTTGTGGTTCCCTTTTAATCTCGGAGTAATTAGGATCGTCGTCTTCCCGCGTTCTCTGAGAACGAGGATGAGGAGGAGCTGTTGTTGGCTGGGTTTCCTGCCGAAAAAGATAAGAAGATGGAGGTGATGAAAGTTCTGGAGGAGGAGATAACCTGCTCTGGTAATGCTAATAATGACAGTAAGAATGCTAACCCTTTATCGTCGGTGATTTACTTGACATCGTCGCCGTTTGTAATGATCAAAGGAAACGAAAAGAGCTGTGGACCCTCCTTCTCTGATTCGTCTTCTACTGTGATGGGCAGTATCAGTATTTCATACTTCGTGAGCCCAATGTGTTCCGATGGCAGGAAGTTGGAGACCTTTCTGTTTCTTCCATTTCCAGTGAAGGCATCAACAACGAGTGTGATTGTGAAGTCAAATCCCCATATACAACACCCAAGCTCTGATAAGCCAGAGTCAAAACGGTCTTCCATGATTCCTTCTGCAACAACAACAATAATAACTCTATTAGCTTTCAAAGGAGGCGTTCTGTAACACCACACTAACCCAGATTACCAAAATCCCTTATCACCTTAAGTGGGATTAGCAGATATCCCACTCTCCGGATCCATTGCCAAGCTCTCTCTCAAATCTCCAACCACATTCTCTGTAAATGGTATGCAAAAACAACCCAAACAGAAATCTCATTCGCTACTAGTGAATACCAAGAACATATTGAAATTGGGTTTTAAGCAGATGAAGCTTTTCAGTTTTCACGAATTAATATGAACATCAGTTGAACAACTACGACTTTAGTGGAGACATTTCCAGGAGAAACACGAAACGCCCATAGACAAATTATTCTCGTAGAAATGAATTAAATTATTCTTATAGAACAAGGAGGAGAAGCAGGTTGAGGAAGAATGAAGCAGTTGGGGCATAAATTCAGTCCTCTTTTGTTTGTTTTAATAGAAGGGTATATAGGTAAGTTTATATGTATATAAAGGGTATTTTCAGAGTTAGAAGGTATCATTTTAGGTGATATCAGCAATTAATAGTCTCAATTTCATGACGATTAACAGATTGGACCTAATTATAAGAATCTTAGAAAGTATAGAGGAGAGAGACATAATTCGTCTAAACCCTTGGATCCATGTGTAATTTCGACAAACTACAGAGAAGGGGGCGTAATTTTCCGTTACCATTCCCACGTTTCAGTACCTTGATGGAGACACGATTCGTCAACCAAGAAAAAACAGAAAATTCTCAAGAGAGATGATAGTTTGCCGCATGAAACCAACATGATTACTAAAGTCCAAATGAAAAACAGATTTCAGAATTCCTTTGGAATTTACCCTTACTGTCCAATCTTTAAAATCTTAGTTTTTAAATACATGTTAAATATTGTTCCATAAAAAATAAAAGATATGAGGTCCACATGAACCTAGCCCATTTAAGCCCAACACCCTTACCCTAACCATTCCATGATATCTCCTTTTAATGAGTAAACATCGCTGAGTGTGAAGTAGAGTATGAATGAGTCTTCAACAACAAAACACTAGGAGGAATTATTTTATGATATAGCTAGACAATATTATCACATTTCAGGTCATATATATATATATATATATAAGAAAATAGATTCATGGCATGCATGCAGATGTAGACTTGTTCAAGGTTTTACTTGTAAGATAGAACAAATAGTCTGTATAATGGTCAACATGAGGAGAAATGTACGCTGCAACACCGACTGAAATTGATGTCCATCTTTGAAATAATTCTGCATCAAACTTGCCTTCGATTTATTCCATGATTTATTTTGATAGCTAGTCCTTGATAACACCATAGAAATAAGGACATCGAGCATTCGATCAGGGCAACATATTTGCCAATGTTGCCAAATAAAGTCACTACATCTAGGGGTGCAAGTTTTCCCTAGCAGCTTTAATCTGCCCTGAGCTCACATAGGGTTAGGTTCGAAAATTTTGGCCTTGAAATTTTTTTGCCCTAAGTCAGGTTCAGGGTGAGTAAGGGTTGATGTCTATAACCTACCTGGGCCGACCCTGATTTTTTACCCTAATTTTTTGAGTGTTCCATTATAAACTTTTTAAGTTTGACAATCATTATCCACCCTAATTGGCTATGATTTGACCTAATTAAGCCCATGATGAGCAAGTTAGGTTGGGTTCGCATACTTGTGAAAGTGTCCAGCTTTTTTATTTCCTGATAAGTTATTTTGGCTGGTGACTCCTTTGTAGTCAAGTCCAAAACAAGGGTTACTAATCTGCACCCATGTGAAAGTGTCCAGCTTTGTAGCCTGTATCTATGCATGGCTTAAGTTTGAAGAATGGTCACTTTCAACAAGGTATTAAAAGAATCTAATTAGGTGGGCTGACATAGTCCAAGATTTGTTTCCAAAACTAGTTTAGTGGTGTTGACTACAGATGGAGTAAGCAGAAAGAATCCAATATTATTGGTAAGTGATCTCTATGGAGATATTTGATGCTATTAGCACACCTTAATGGTATGAAATATTTATTACTATGTGTGGACCTAAGGTATTGTTTTCTTAATGGGGAGGAAACCCTAATTTTATTACAGGGTTGGTCCCTACCCTCACCCCTATATATAGTTATCACTGACCCATTAAGTGATGTTAACGACCAAAAGCAAAAGGGAAAGAGGGTAGACCAGACCAACATTGATCGTGTTGTACGAGGAGCATACAAGAAGACATTGAGGAGTTCTTATTCTTCAGCCATGGATTCAGGTATGCCTAAAACGTGTTTTTTGTAGTGTTTGTCGTGCATGCTTATCGATCTTCATGAATCGTTCTGTATTTATTTTTCTATCAGTAATATCCAACATAAAATACATGGTTACTATTATGGCCTTTAAACAGGAACAACTATGCATGTATTGATCGATTCGTCTCTTTAAGTTTTCAGTTTTTTCATCTTATCCCCTTTGATGTTGGAGATGAGGTCATCTATTGATAAGAATTTTAAAGGTAAATTATCTAAATTTCTATAAAATTGAGATGTGGAGAAGATCAGTGAAAATATTCACATCCTTAAAAGTGAGTTGCAAGAGTCAATCACTAAGACATGATTAGTGGGTTAGTTGATTACATTGATGAAGAGAGGTTCAAGAAATCTGACTTCACTCATATTTTGTAATATGATATATCAAACCTAATGTAGATTCAAATCTAAGAAACATTTGTGACGCTTCCTACTATTTCTAATATGTTCAATTAGGTTTGTTGATTGTTTTGAATAATGTGGAGGATTATTGAAGTTTTAAGTAATATTAAAATATTATTTTATTTTTAAAAGATTTGTTAAAGGGTTGTTTTTCCTTATTAAATGACCAAGACACGTGATTATTGTAAGACATGTTTTATAGAAAAGATATGGAATTTGGGCATGCCTTCTGCAGACAATACCACAGGAATTTGGCTGATGACTATTTCGTACTCATGTCCCAACAAGCTAGGCTTACTGAACTAGGAATCCCCGTTATCAAATTTGGAATCGGGATTAAGATCAGGTCAGCCAATGCCGATTCCAATTTTGATTCACCGGGATCGGATGGAATCGATTAGGAAAGGACCTGTTGAATAGCGTAGTGGGAAGCGGCAGTTTTGGAACGATGAGAATCAGGGTTGACCTCGGCCAACTGAATCAATCCGATTCTGATTTTTGAAACCATGGTCCCACTTCAGTAGCCTCTATTTATGGTATGGCTAAAGAATGAAAAATGGTAGTATGGAACTATGGATGTACTATGTTTTGGAGAAGTAAACATTTGCCAATTCAAATGGAAAATAGGCGTTATACCCCAATTAGAAAAACAGATTCAGAATTCCTTTGGACTGTAACATTGCTACCCAAATTTTAAAATTGAGAATATAATTTTAGGTTAGAAGGGACAAAGAGTCGGGGAGGTGTTTCCTCTAAGTGGATCCAGGTCAAAAAACGGTTCAGGAAGCCATTCTGTAGGTCCATGTCTCTCTCCCCTCATCCTCACCGTCCATGTTATCTGGGATGGGTGGCGATTGCTGGAGGTAGAACTGCACCGCACTGAACAATGAAAGAATTAGCTAGAGAGGATCTGGATCCACCAACACCCTTATCCTAACCATTTCCTGATCTCTCCTTTCAATTATTTGGGCTGCTGCCATTGCTAATTAACAAGGGAGAGGGATCCATGGCTTCACTAATGCCATAATTAAAGCAGTTTCCGTAACAAGAGAGCAAGCAAGAGGAAGTGATACAGGAAGTAGAAGGCACGAATATGATAGTCCACATTAACAAAACACTAGGAATTATTTTATATGGTAGACAGTACTATCACTTTTATGATCGAGCATCTTACATGAAGTAGATTTGGGGGGTGGGGGGATAGAAATAATAACTAAAGATAAAAAAGAAAAAAACATATATAAGAGGACTAAACAAGCAAACAGGAGAGGTACAAGATCAAGCCCTAAGATAGAGGGCATTCAAACGGAGAGGGGGTGGGGGAGAAAAAACACACCAAAAGAAGAGGGAATACGAGAAAAAAGGGGGGAGGGGGGGAGAAAAGTGGAAGGTCCTCTTGAATGACTTATTCAAGGTATAACTTGTAAGATGGAACAAATAGTCTGTATTATCGCCAAGAACAGGAGCAACGCTGCAGCACCACATGATATTGATGCCCATGGGGTGTTGAAGTAAGTCTGCACTAAACTTGCCTTGGATTTATTCCAAGCTCTTTTGTGATACTCCTCCAAATCCTTAGTAACATCAAAGAAATAATCATTCCCGAGGACAGTATATTTGCCAAGGTTGCTAAATAAGTTCACCACATCTTCTGGGTTGCCAAAGTAGTTTCTAATGATTCCCTTCCGTATTAATAACTCGGCGTCCGTGGGAGTGTTAATGAGGTATTCCATGAAGCATGCGTAGGATGTGAAATAAGCAGTACAGTCTTGACCTTGCTCAAAGGCAATGAGGTTTCTAAGGACAAGTTCTGTAACGTTATCGATCACAATAGTTGGGATTCTCAATACTCCCTTGTCCTTGTTGAAGTCTATGTCAAATAAATATGTCTTTGTAGAGCCAGACGACTCCTTCTTCTCAAACTTGACTCCGGCACTCTTAAGTTCTGAGGCACAACATGTAAGCGGCAAAAAACTTTCACCGGATTCCCTCGGAGATGATGGAACGAGGACATATCTTAAGAGATCAAGAAAATGCTTTACTCTACCCTTTGGCATTGGTAGTGATTTTAATTGTTCAAAACTTCCATGGATTGGACCATGGAGTCCAACTGCAAAATTGGCTAAGACTTGTGCATAGATAAAATGATTGAAGGACAGCTTGTTACGATCAAAGATTAAACCATATAACTGCTCAAGAACAAAGAAGGGAATCTGATTTTCAAGCTTAATTAGGTCAGCCAAAATTTCGAAATACCATGACAAATGTGATACGAAATGATCCTTCTCCCCAAATGCCATGGTCTTGAGGAGTTGAAGTATAAAGCAACCATCCATCACCTTCATCTCTACAAAGTCTTCTTTTCTTAAGTCCACGATTTCCGAATAACATTTGCGAGCTTCTTCTTCCAGATCACTCACAACTTTGACAAAAATTTCTAAGCTTTTCCCATTGGGTTGATTAAGAAAGCGATTTAAATACCGCAACTTATGTGTTTTCATTTTCTGTAAGTGTTCATCCTTGTAGTGCAGAGGGCCAATTGAGACTGACAGAGGTGTGTAAGCTTTTGAATTTAGCTTGTGAAATGACGTGGGAACTCGATATATATCATAATTGGATTGCAAGTAACTGACCTCTTCTAGTTTTTTCTCCATGGACTGGACCAGTTTCTTGATTTCGTCATTGTTTTTCAGCTGGCGATCATCATATCCTTCATTCCTCATAGTAGAATCACTAAAAGAACTAGCACCAGTAGCCATTGAGTGAAGCTCCCAACAGTTCTTTCCAACTAGTAGAAGATATCACGAGCAATATAAGTGGTCAAGAGTCTTATATCAAAACTAAAGATCACTACTATACATCTCAGAATGACTTCAAACCAGACTTAGCAAATTTAAGAAGTGAAAAATAGAGCGATATTATTTGATATAAGAGAAGATCACAAGTGAGCCACATAAGCCCCAGATTGAACTCATCACCACCAAGTATAATAATAACAATAATAACAAT
>NW_024868062.1:7962-13551 GCF_013358625.1 Macadamia integrifolia
AAAAAAAAAAAAAAAAAAAAAAAAAAAAAAAAAAAAAAAAAGGAGTGGGGTGGGGGTGGGGAGGGGGAAATGGTTTCTGTTTGGGAGTGTAGCTCATGCGCTAGCCTCCTTGTGTTTGTCTCTCTCCTTCTTCCTATAAAATGACCTCTTTACCCCTTCCAATAGATTGAACCGAATGAGGAATGATGATTATTGGGTCTCTCGCAGTTAGAATGATTGTGTCTTTTTTTATTAGGCACTTAAATGACCAAGATATATGTGACTATTGGAAAATTTATTTAACTGATCAATATACATGTTTTGTGAAAAAGACATGGAATTTTGGCATGCGTTTTATAGACAATCCTTAGTGGTGTCTCTTCTTCTTCCATGCATAGAGAGGGGGTTCAGCTCATTTCTTTAACATTTTTTCTGTTTTTAAACAATCATCTCTCATCTTTGTTTTCTATACCCATTGGTTCCTGTTATCCTTTAAGTAGCACGGTCAATGAGTGCAATACTATTGAAATAACCTCAAGTATGAATTGTTTTATATTTTGAGGTTTATTTTTAAGGAATGTGAATTGCATCAATAAGGGGCGTCTACAACCTTAAGAAGTGACAATTTGACACGAGTCAGCCCACATCTTCGTTGTGGTTATGCAGAAATTAAATCAGAGAAATTGGTACACTCTCCCTCTATGTCTATATGTTCTTATAATCATTACCAAAAAAAAGAAAAAAAATGTTCTTATAATCTCATTTACTACATGTTCAGAAATAGAGAACAAAGGAACCAAAATCTCTAATTTAATCGAGATGTTCTATTAATTATTCCTGTGCATTTATTCCTACCTTAATTAATTTGGCCATTTCTGGTTTTAAGATATTTAACTCCATAAAAAGGAAATTGCTTTCTATCGAAAAAAAGAATTATTTATCATAGACAGTGTTATCAATTTTATTTTCATCTTAATAAAAGAAAAGAAAAAGGAGCAAATATTAATACTTAACAACTCTTTCTCATGGAAAGAGACAGAGACAGAATCTTTCTAATTAGGTGGAAAGGAGTGATATTTATCAAACTAACTTGTGGGAAAGTGATACGTCCTAACGATATTAATGAGGCCATCCAAGAAGGCTGCTGCTTAGGCTGTGAAATACTATGTATGGTCTTGACCTTTTCTTAAAGATAATAAAGCTTCTATGAGCAAGGTCGGTCATTGGTTTTCCCATACCATGAGTACACACACTCCTTTCGATAGGCTAGAAGGGTCAAGTTTGAAGTAGCTGGACTTAGGTGGATTGGAATGGGAAGTGAAGGAGGTAGCTGATGAGAGCTATGAGAATCAGGGTTGGCCTCGGCCAACTGAATCAATTCAATTCTGATTTTTGAAACCATGGTCCAACCTCAGTAACCTCTATCTATTGTATTGCTAAAGATTGAAGAATGGTGTTTTGGAGAAGTGAACATTTGCCAATTAGAATGGAACAGTGCCTGAATCATTTAGGAACCAGTACCATCCCATCCCTTAGTAACGGATTTACACAAGACCCAAATTCCCGAAACAACTTACCAAAACATGAAAAATGCCCAAAACAACTACCAAGTCATATCAATAATCAAACCGTCACACAAGATAACGCAATATCCCTAAAAAATAAAAAAATAAATAAAAAATTAAAAAAGGCCGAAATACTAAGTCAAATCAATAATCAAACAAGGGAAATTAAAAAGAAGAAACAACATGAAGCTTTTCCTAACAATGAACAAGAAGAGATGGAATGATTCTGATAAAATAAAAAATAAATAAATAAAAAAAGGATGTGGAATGCTCACCAGTACACTTTGAGCCAATTAATCACTGGTTCATGTGGATAAGCTCACTTAGTGGGATAAGTTTTGTTTTCCTCTCTCTATATCGATGTTGTGGCATTACATATAAAGAAAGAGAAGGGTGATTGCTATGGAAGAATCCAAGAAAACTTCCCAATACATCAATGGTTAACGTAAAGCAAAGTAAAGGGATGTCGTGAAAGCTGAACTGTGGGAGTCCAATATATTCTTGATTAACTAAAGCTACAAATCTAAAATTACTTGGAGTCTTAGGAAATTGTAAATTCATATCTCCATAACGAAGGAAAGTATATTTTCTGACATTCTAAAGTCATACATGGGTTGAACTCCAAAATGTTTGAAATTTAGTTAAAAATGGCACTATTATAATGGAAGCCTTATGAGAGAGAGAGAAAGAGAGACTTTGTATATATAAAAAAGGTATATATCAAACTAACATCAAATGCAAATCACAGGTAAATGAGATTAGTAGTTTAAATGTTTATTAATAACCAACCTTTTAGATTCATCTCCAAAAAGGAGGGGAAAGGATAAGCTTCGAGTCTTGTGTTTCAAATTTCTGAATGCATGTTTTATCCTCGATGGGTGATTAAAGCTAACCTACAAATCTAAATCTACTTGGAATCTTAATAGTTCTTATCTTCATAACCAAGGAAAGGTTATTTTTTCTTTTACATGCTAAAGACATATATATGGGTTGAACTCCACAATTGAAATGCAGTGAGAAAGGGTACGACTATAATGGAAGCCTTACATCCTCTCTCATCTAAATGCACCACAGAGAGTAGTTTGAATGTTGATCATAGTTTTATGAGATTAGTAGTTTAAATATTTAAATAACAATATTTTTAAATTTCCCACCCAAAAGGAGGAGGGGGAGGATACGTGTTCTAAGATTGTGTTTCAAAATTCTGAATGCATGTTAAGGAAAAATGACATAAAAACATAGATAAAAGCAACCACTACAAACTTTTTTGGGCAGACCAAAAGAAAGGAAAAGAAGTCCCTAAATCAAACAGGACAAATCCTGCAATACAATTCATGTAATATATAGAGTAAATCATTTGCAATTGAGAAAAGATACTATCGAAGAGTTAAGTAACCCAATCACGGGATCAAAAATAGTATGGGGCCTTTTTAATGCGATGACTCTTCTGTAGAAAGCTTCTCATGATTGGATGGGTCAAGCTTCTGAACGCATATTTATATCTATAAACCACATTGAACAACTTTAAATTGTATCTTGTATATAATATTGAAAATGAGAAAAAAAAAAAAAAAAAATTAATAAGGCTACGGAAGTAATATCATTTCCTTAGAATTTCTTCAAGTGTTTGAAGATTACTTTGTATTTTAGCAGTTAAAGGTTCTATCTGTTTCTATAGAAAAATAGTTTACAAGAAATTGCACTGGTTTAATCTGGGTAATAGTGGAAGTGGAAGGTATCATTCGTGATAATGAAGGTTAAGGTCTTTTCGGCCTCTATGATTATTATGGAGTGTGTTCCAATTCAGTGGCAGAATTGAGAGCGTGAAGGGATGGTCTGCATTTGTGTGCAGATTTGGGTCTTTCTAGTTTTTATATTAACTCGACTCGTCCCATATTGTTTACTGTGTATTCAAGAGAAATTACAATTTGTGGAGTTGCTGGTATTGGTTTTAGAAAGTCCTCTCTCTTTGTGACTCCCTCAATCCTTGATGCACAAATCCCTTTTTCCTTCCGTGAAAGCAACCAAGCTGCTGATTGACTAGCTAATTTGGCATGTGAAGCTTCTACCAATGGGCTGTTCCATGCTAACCAGAATCTCCCAAAGGGTTTAAGTATGATTGTTCGAGAAGACAGCTGGTATATTAGTGTTCAGATTGTAATTTGTTAAGTTTGTCTCGAATTCTTGACCCGTTTTGAAGATTGACCTGCTCTGACATATTTTGGTGGCGACCCGAATGGGAAGTTTTCTGAGATCTGTGATAGACGTAGTATGGTTCGACCGGATCGAATGCGACCCAATGGGTCGACCTGTGACTTGGAGTAAATAATGTATTGTTGTCTTGTTGAGAAAGTCATTATATTTTGGGGTTTTTTCGAGCTAGGGTTTCAGGGTGAGTTGTCTCGCCGCTGCTTCGGTGTAATCTCTCTTCTGCATAGTGAAACATCTTCTTCTTCGCCCGAGGACGTAGCACACCACCCTGGTGCATGAACCTCATTAAATCTCTATGTCGTGTGGATCTTTTGTCTATTTATTTTCGTATTTCTTAGTGTTTGATCTAACATAATTCCTTCTTGGTTTTTGTATGGTTTTCTGATATTGATTTTCTAGTGAGTATAAGGAAGTGTTGATCTCCTTTAGCGCTCCATATAATTCTTAAATATACACCTTATGCAAAATTTTACAGGCTTCCCTGAGTTTCAGATAATATTTAGGTTAAAAATATAATACAAAACATTAGAAAATGACTTCCATTTCAAAGTCTTAGCAGTTGATTCTCCTCCCCAACCCCCCAAAAAAAGTGGCGTCTTGATTCATAATGCAATTACTACCTGGGGGAACCTAATCCAGCATATGAATGGATTTTTTCCTCATTTAACTATCCCTTAGTCTGGTTTCTTGTCAAGTACAATAAAAAACAAAAGGAAAAAAAAAAAAGTCTAAGCAGTACCAAAAGGAATTTATATATAAAAGTTGAACTGTTGGAATTTTTTTATTGAAACTTGAGACTGAAGGGGCTTCGAAATGGCATGCAAAATTCTCGACCTCAAGCAGATCATTTGCCCCCATATAGATATGTTTTGAATATTTTGAGAAATTTTGCCATTGATTCCTCAGACAAATAGCAGTTCATCCGTTAATGTACTGTACCAAAATCAATGATAGTTCATAAACATCAAAGATTAGGCCAAATAAATGCTCAATTACAAAGAAGGGAAGCGGTGTTTCAAGCATGATCAAGTCAATATTGATTTCCAAATACCATCGATCATTTGATATGAAATGATCCTTCTCGTCTAATATAATGATCTTGAGGAACTCAACTATAAATTATGTAGCTATCTATCATCATCATCTTGACAAACTCATCTTTACCAATTTCCTTCATGGTTTCTAAATAACATTTGCGAGCTTTTTCTTCCAAATTACTCACAGCTTTCATATAAACATCTAAGGTTTTCCAGAGGGTCGATTTTGAAAGAGATTTAAGTAGAGCAACTTATGTGTGTGTATGCTCCATTAGTGTCCATCCTTATAGTGCGAAGGGCAATCCTGATTGAGGTGTGTAGGCTTCTGGCTATAGCTTGTGAGGCTGCCTAGGAACTCGGTATATATCATAAATGGATTGCAAGGAACTGACTATTTCTACTTCTTTCTGAATATAGGACATCAATATCTTGATTTCATCATTGTTTTCTTGGTGGTCATCATCTTGTCCTGCTTCTTTATTTATATTAATAAAAGAATCAGTACTAGAAGAAGTAGCAGCAGAATTGGCCATTGAGTACTAAAGCTCTCTACCACTCTTATTCGAAAAAAGCCTTGTTCTTTGGAAGATCTATCTCATGTCTGGTACTGCATGGTTCCACTCTACAAGAACTTCGAATCATTCTCTTGAAACTCATCATCTTTTTGATAAATGATTCGCGTGCCCCAAATTAACCTAGCCCACTCTCATCTTTGTTTTCTCTACCCATTGGTACTTGGTATATATCGTTAAAGTAGCAATTTTTATTTTTTATTTTTTTTTGGGTGGGGGGGGGGG
>NW_024868062.1:13571-18523 GCF_013358625.1 Macadamia integrifolia
GGGGGTGGGGGAGGGGGTAGGTGGGGCGGAGGTGGGGGTGTAGGATTAAGTAGCATAGTTAATGAGTGCAGTACTGCTGATATAACCTTAAGTAAGAATTGTTTTATATTGAAGGTTGATTCTAAGGAACGGGAATTGCATCAATAAGGGGCATCTACAACCTTCAGAAAAGATCATTTGAATTACATACCATTCACGGAGGAGTACTATGTGTAGTCTTGACGTCCCTAGCAATGTTAATGAGGCCATCCATGAAGGCTGCTGCTTAGGCTGTGAAATACTCTGTATAGTCTTGAACTTCCTCAAAGGAAATGAGGTTTCCAAGGGCGAAGTCAGTCATAATTTCCCCATACCATGAGTACCCGCACTCCTTTCAATAGGCTAGAAGGGCCAAGTTAGCTGGACTTAGGTGGATTGGATTGGGAAAGCGAAGGAGGTAACTGATGAGGGCTATCAGCCCAACCCAATACCCCACCCATTTAGTTACTGGGCTGGATAGGGCAATCCAACCAGCCCACATACTACTTAGATAATAATCCCATGGTAACTGTCAAAGTAGGTTAAGAAGTGTCAGTTGAAAGTCTAGAGATAGGCTAAGGAGATGAGAATTGCCACCACAGGTCAGCCAATGCCGATTCCAATTTCGATTCACCGGAATCGGATGGAATCGATCAGGAAAGGACCTGTTGAATAGCGCAGTGAAAATCGGCAGTTTTGGAACGATGAGAATCAGGGTTGGCCTCGGTCAATTGAATCAATCCGATTCCGATTTTTTAAACCATGGTCCCACTCCAGTAGCCTCTATCTATGGTATGGCTAAAGATTGAAGAATGGTAGTATGGATGTATTATGTGTTGGAGAAGTAAACATTTCTTCCCCAATTCGAATGGAAGATAGGCTTTATAACCAATCGGAAAAACAGATTCAGAATTCCTTTGGAATGTAACATTGCTACCCAAAATTTTAAAATTTTAATTTGAGAATACACTTGTTTAGGCTAAATGATCATGTATATTATTAAAAGAAGAAAGAAGAAAAGTAAACAACAACATAGAAAATTCAGAAACAACAAACAAAATAAACTAGCACTCCAAACCCCACCTTGGGCATGGCCATCAAACAAGGGAGAGCTTTAGCATACACAAAGAGAATAGGATTGTATATATAATAGATTCGATGATGACAAAAAGAGTAGTAGTAGTAGTAGTAGTAGTAGTTATTCAAGGGGTATAACTTGTAAGACGGAACAAATAGTCTGAATTATGGTCAAGATGAGGAGAAACACTGCAGCACCAAATGAAATTAATGCCCATGGCGTGTTGAAATAGTTCTGCTTTAGATTTGCCTCCCATTCATTCCATTCTTCATTGTAATAATCCTCCAAATCCTCGATAACATCAGAAAAAAAAAGGATCTCTAAGCGAAACTTCTTTGGTAATGTTGTTAAATAAGGTGGCCACTTCTCCTACGCTGCCCAAGTTGTTTATAATAATTCCGTTCTTTTCTAGCAACTCAACATCATCGGCAGTATCAATGAGGCCATCCACATGAAGAATGCATAAGCTGTGAAATAACCAATAGACTCATCTCGACCTTGTTCAAAGGCAATGAGGTTTCTAAGGATAAGTTCCATCTCATCTCCACTAGGAGAGTTGGGGTTGTCAATACTCCATTGCCCATATCGAAGTCTATATCAAATATAAATGTCTCTAAAGAGTCGGATTTTTTCTTCTGAAACTTCACACCTACGCTATTAAGTTCCGAGGCACAACACTTGAGAGCATAAGTTTTTCATCGTAATCCATTATCTTCTTAGGAGATGTTGGGATGACGGCACATAGTAAAAGATCAAGAAAATGCTTTATGCCGCCGTCTGGTAATTCCAACACTTTTAATTGTCATTCAGAATAAAGGATTAGGCCACAAAACCCATCTATAATAGAACGTAAGAGTGCCATATAGATATAATCACTGAAGGTGTCGTACGGGAGCGGAGAATCAATGATAAGGATATGTAAATGCAAGAACAAAGAAGGGAAGCTGATTTTCAAGCTTAATCAGGACAGCTATAATTTTAAAATACCATAATTATTCAGCCCGCCCTGAACCCGGCCCTGATTTTTTTACCTTGACTTTTGGCCCTACCCAGTCCTGATTTTTTCCCCTGATGTTAACCCTAATTATGACCCTAGTTGTGACCTTGATTTTAACCTAATTTTATATATTATTTCACATTGAGTCATTGACACCTCAAAACTCTTAATATATCATCTCACAATCTCACCGATCTCTCTTATATTTTTTACCAATAAAAAGATCTCGTTGTTTAACATAATAAGGTTTTTAAGTTCTTCGGATTGTTTGCCTTATTAGGATGATCTCTTTGATTATTATGACAAATAATTGAATTTTTTTGGATTATTTACTTTCTTAGGATGATCTCCTCTTTGTTTATCATAGTAGTTAGAGTTATTTGTAATATTTGAATGTTTGCTTTAGGATGTTCTCTTCATGACAAGTAATTTGTAACTTTGTTTTTTTATCTCCTCTTTATTATGAATATTTTTTTATTTTTAAGTTATTTCATATTTTGTAGGGTCAGTGTCAGGTCAAGGTATACCCGGCCCTTGATGGCAAACTAGGGTCAGGGTCAATCAGGGTCATCCCGACCCTTGATGACAAACCAGGGTTAGGGTCAATCAAGGTCAGGGTCATCCCGACCCGACCTTGAAAAATCAGAGCCAATTAGGGCGGGCAAGGGTTGGGCTGAACCCTGAAGGGTAGGGCCTAGGTTGAAGTTTTGTGGCCCTGAGTCAGGGTCAGGGTAGGTTTGGGTCCAGTTAAGAGGACTAAGGGTTGGGCTAGGGTTTTAAGAAGCCCAGCTCAACCCGACCCTGTTGCACCCCTAGTTAGATCAATGATCTTTCTAACATTGAAAAACAAAAGAGATCCATCGGAGACTTACCAATGCACTTTGTGCCTTAAATCACCAATTCTTGTGGAAAGGGATAGCTCCAACTCCAAAATAGATGATAATAAAGCAAAAGGAAATTTTCTTTTATAGTGATAAAAGCATAAGCTGATTAAACTTATTTAATTAGCCTACACTAGTTAAACCTATTAGTCTCTTTGTTTTATTTTTTATTTTATATTAATTAGTTTATATTTTTATTTTATTTTATTTTATTATATTTAAATTACTACTCTAACTTAAGAATCTAATTAATATTAAAATATTCCAATATTTAAATTTCTCAACCACCATTTGCACATGGTATCAAATATAAAACATGAAGGTAAAATTATCTGACGACAATTGGGAATTCTCTATCAAAAAAAAAATCCTAACCCAACCCTAGGTCCCAAAACTCAACCCAACCCTATTGGGTTCAGGCTTAGGCCCAACCCTATAAGGCTCAGGGTTGGGTCGGGTTGACCCTACTTGGTCTTCTTAGTGGAATCACATTCCGATAAGTACGATTTAGTTCCAATTTCAATTCTTCAAATAATGAAGTTCTTTTGTTAGTCAAAATCTTAGGAAAGTTTCCTTGTCATGTTTTAGTTACTTTCTTCATTCATACAACAGGATGCACTGACATTATGGGCGGAGTTAAATCTTGGCCACAATGGAAATCCATGTGGGCCAAGGCCAAGCCAAAATATTAGGCAGGTGGAGTTGTTTTCTGTCAATATGTGCAATTTTCCAATTAAAAAAAAAAAAAAAAAAATAAAAAAATAAATTGAACATTTCCAATTCTAAATTTCAATAATTCCATTTATTACAATAGATAACTCAAAAGTGAATGCAAATTCTAATGTAAGAGAGAAACAAGACTTGTTCTTCAAAGACTTTGGTTTTGTGCTCTTTCTTTTGGAAATATTGTTCTTTATCATATTCTTGTTACACAATAAACTCAATGACAACAACAAGAAATTTCCTTGGTTGGGAGAGACACTTGCATTCTACAAAGCACAATAATAATCTAGATTAGACTCAGGGCGAGTTAGGGTCGGGCTGGATTTTCTATGCCTCAACTCAGGCCAGGCCCAACCCCACACAGGGTTGGGTCGAGTTGGGTCCGGTTGGGCCAGGTTGGCCCTCATAGTCGGGTTAGACAGGGTTCGGGCTCAGGGCAAGTTCGGATGGTCAGGGTTAAACTTACAACCCTAACTATCATCAATTCATCAAGCACCCTTCTACCAAAAGAATTACAAAAAAAAAAAAAAAAAAAAAATTCATCCTGCTTCCATTCCTTCATGCAGCCGAGCTAGCCTGTGTTGTAGACACTTCGTTTTTCAGCAGCTGCGTGTGAAACAAGCAAATGTTGTATATAGTCAAACCCGGATTTGGGAAGCTAATTCTGTAGGTCCATGTCTCTCTCTCTTTATCCTTACTGTCCATGTTATTTGAAACAGGTGTCGATCGCTGAAGGTAAAGCTGCACCATACTGAACAATGAAAGAATTGGAGAGGATACGAATCCACCCAACACCCTTACCCTAACTATTTCCTGATCTCTCCTTTCAATTTTTTGGGCTGCTGCCCTTGCTGATTAACCAAGGGAGAGGGATCCATGGCTTCACTACTGCCTTGATAAATAGAAAAGCTATTGTGTATCACAGCATGTCACAACGATCTAATATGTGAAATAGATGGGGGTGGGGATAGAAATGGTAACTAAAGATGAAAAAGAAAAAAAACATATACAACAGATCAAGCCAAACCGACTAAACAAGCAAACAGGGGAGGTACAAGATCTAGCCCTAAGATGAGGGCCATTCAAACCCAAAGGGGGCGGGGGGAAGAGAGAAAAAAACATACCAAAAGAAGAGGGAATACGAGAAAAAAAGGGGGAGGGAAGAAACTAATTGAAACAACCAAAAAAGGAGTAGGGGAAGTAAACAAAGTGAAAGAACTAATACAAAAAACTTTTTTTTTGGGGGGGGGGGGGG